>NW_010252690.1:0-17051 GCF_000690775.1 Eurypyga helias
TTCTATGATTCTATGATTCATATTTGAATTTACAGTAATTCCTAAGCAACATATATGTTCAAAGTTTTCACTGGTTACATTCAACATACCTTCCAAGGCAGATGCCTGTAAGGGTGTGGTTTGTACTGGTGGTGCCTCATTCCAACTGTTCACAAGAGGAGTCTTTGGAGCAGGAATTGCAAAGGGGATTTCATTTCTTAGAGCTAACTCTGTATCAACATTCTCTTTGTTTTCATGCTTCTTTGATGCCACGTTTCTTTCCACTGGAGTTGACAGTGTGAAGTCCATACCATCTAGTTGAGCATCATGCCTTGAATGCTATGAGATGTAAAAAAGAGAGTCATGCTTTGCTGTATTATGATCACATTCAGACATGTTACAGACAAGGAAATTCTAAAATTGAAGGAGGTCAAAAAATACCATACAATGCTTGGCTATTATGCAAAATAGTTTAACACTTTTCAGTCCTTCTGATTCCCTATATAACTTGCTGAACAACATCTCAGGTCATTTGCCATGTCTTTATCTGCTCTTCTAAACTCTTCAGCTCACACGTTTGACTTCCTCACCAGCTCATTTCAAATCAAATGAGAATTCTTAGCTCTGTTAAAATTATATAGTTGAATTCTTAACTATATAATTTTAACAGAGCTAACTGCTTCATCGTATTTTCCTGTCCAATAGAGAAAGGTTTCACTTCTTCAAAGACCTGTCCTGCTCTAGCCTAGCTCAGAGATCTTGTTTGCTGTACCTATTTGTTTCCCCACCAGTTCTAAAACCCTCATTGCCTCATCTACTCATTCCCTAGATGCTGTTCTTATGCAAATCAAATGTCAAAGCTCAAGTTCTCATCGTATGAATCATGACCTACAGGTAGAGGAAGGCACAATTTATGTTCAGCTATATATTTAAAAAACAACTTCTTTACTCAGTTTATAACTCCCCTTGGCCGGAGTCCCCCAAAAATTTAGAGATGTAGTAAGTATTATGTATAACAACATTTTTTGATTAAGAATAGTTTTGGGTTGTTTTTTTTTAAAGGAACCGGTATTTATTTTTCAGACACCTTTGTTCTGTGAGAATTTAGAAAAAACTCTTCTAACGAAGACTGCTCAAGCAGTGAATCTGTATCAGAAAATTCCATGGATCCAAACGCATGAGGCACTTCACTGCAGTCTGGCATGTCTTCATATGTCACAGGTTTTTCAGACTGAAAAAAAATAATCAGTTGACATGCCACTACATGATTAAAAGGAAGACTTCATCAGAAAAGCATCATTAAAATCTAAATCTTATTTCTTACTAAGTTCCTAATTATGGTTAACACCAAACAGAAGTTCCCATGCCAGTGACCTGAGTTTTACAACATGACTTTAATATTGTCAGTGTGGATTTCTCATTTGTACCAAAAGCAGATGCAAAATTACTCTCAAAGCACAATTAACAAGTCATCTTTCCTGACCTGTGTCAAAAAGAGAAGGAACTCAAAAGTTACATGACTTTGATTTCAAGATATGGACCACAAGATAAACTGGCAAAAACCCCAGCGAAGAATGCAGTGAAGTCTGGAAGGGGGCAGCATAAAGGTAAACACATGACATCCAAAACAGATGATTACAGAATCTGCAACAGTACTTGAACTAGCATTCAGAACCCTTCACCTAACTGCTAGCCCTGAAAAAAGCTGGTTTTTATTGTATCACAGGATTCACTACTTCAGTCAAGACTTCATGGCTCAGACCACCTGCAATCAGAGGTATATTACAGCATCCTTAGTTTACAACACCTTTTGTTATTTTCAAGAAGCTATTCACAATGACTTGTTTCATACCCCTTCAGTGAAATTGCATAGTTATTTTCAATTATCAGTAGTTATCAGCTAGGTTGGATGCCATTTTAGGAAGTTACGTTCTGCTGGCAGGTAAGTTTATCTTGGCCTATGATCAAGGATGTTGCAATGATCAGATCTCTCATTGCTACTGGAATAGAAACAGAGCTTTCTGGTATGGTACCAGACCTACTGTGATGACTTACTAAAAAGGCCTTACGAAAGGGCTGCTAGCTACAGTCAGGAAGCTAACAGCCCAGTACTGTAGTTGAAATCATGTTCCATTATAATCATTCATACTGGAATGCCTGAATAGGATCCCTCAGCTACTGTGTTCCAGATGAAATTCATGCCATGGTAAATTTTTTGGAATATCCTTCTGCAAACTCTTTAAAATAGGGCAGTATGACATACAAGCTTGTGTTACCAAATTCAGAAGCTAGTTAAGTTAAAGGTTCTGTTTGCTTGGTTGTCTTCACATTAGACCAGCTGTAAGTAAAGAACTTTGCTAGTTGGGTATTTCAGAAAATTCAGTTGATATTCACTCAGAGTATCTACAGGCAGATAAGTTAAATGTGTCCCGAGTGCAGTAGGAGGACTAGTGGATTGTTGTGCTGAGTAGACATGATTTTCACATTCATGTGTGAAGGTATAATGCATATGTTAAATATTAACAGATCAATTTACATAAGACACCACTAGAGACCAAGTAACTTCACAGCATCAGCACCACTGAACCTAGAGAATCACCTTAAAATGACCTGATGAGCTGGGTTCAGTCAGGAAAGCATTAACTCTCTTTACCCTGGCTGCTAAGAAGCTGTGTTCCTGGATGCAGAGAGAAGCACTGATAAGTTCTTAGATGGCACTGGGGAATGCCTGCACTAAATTCAAGGTCTTTCTCTGCTTCTGATACTGCAGCTGCGTTCCCAGCTCTCGCTGTCTCACTACAGGCAGTGCGGGGGACACAGTTCAGGCAGCTGACCCAGGCTGACCAAGGAAGTATTTCATTCCATAGTATGTCATGCTCAGGGCAGAGGTGAGGAGGGGTTCTGGGAGCCATTATTCTCCTTTCTACTTTCTCTTGTTCACTCCCGTACACTTGCTAACACTCTCCCTGACTCCTGCGTTAGCTGCTTTGCTAACTCCTGTGTCGGCTTTTTCATGAGGGGTTTGGTGGGTTTGTTTAGTTTTCCCAGTTGTGCTATTGCTGATAGGGTTTGCTCAGAATCTGCTGCGATAGTTCTTGGGTTCTGGCCCTTGGGCTGTGGCCCTCACTACTCAACACCTGATTGTGTCCACTGGTAATCTTAGAATTCTCATCTGCTTTGCAGAGCAGTTGTGCAAGTGAACTGAGTTGATTTACATGCAATTGAATCAGATACAGGAAGTATTGCGAGTGCTTGTGTCTGTGGAGAAGAGCACATTTCACAGAGCTAGCTAACAACTTCATACAGATGTCTACAGTTCAAAGGGGAAGTCTGCAATTTTACTGAATGCTTTTGAGTTTGTAAATATAAACAAGTATCACTGACAACACACAAAGCTGCATATCATATATGATATTGCAAGCAATTTAACAGCTTTAGACAAGTTGTGAAGTGCCCTATTTGTACTTTGATACCAAAATACAGGAACAGAAATTACTGTAAGATATATAAAACCACCTGAGAATCCAGTTCATCAGTAAGACATCAGCAACCTGTTTCCTTTACAAAAAAATAGGAAGAATCCTCTCTGGGTTTGTTTTCTAAAGGGCAACAGAGAAGGAAGGAATGGGTCTCTCAGCTTTGACCATCAGCTCATGTAGTGTCCACATCATGTCAAAGTAAGCTGCACAGATGATGTGCCAGGATGTTTCAGACTTTCCTTACTAAGCTATGTTAAATACAACCAGCAAGATGCAAAAATATTTAGAGGCAAACAGCAAAGAGTCCAGTAAGAAGCTCAGCAACACAGAGGAAAATCTAGAATGATCACGTAGGCCAGGAAAAGGAGCAACTTCAGTCCATTTCTGTGAACAGCCAAGGGTGAGTCTGTGCGGCACTCAGAATGCACCACATCTTCACGGATACTTAGTCCGGTAATGTCAATTCATAGAGGGAGTCCAGCTTGCTAAAACGTGTTAATGAGGAGACTGAACTGCTTAATGACCAAGACTTTTTCTCACTGCACACATGCTCTCTTACTGATGTTCAGTGCACCAGTCTTATCCCAGGAAGAGCTTCGTTCATGCAGAGCAGCATTTTAATCACTATGTTGTCCTGTTAAATTAAAAACTTACCTCGAGGCCTGATGACTGTGTTGTACTGGCATGCCCAGTTAGACATGGAACCCTTAAGCAAACATGCTTGCCACGAGCCTTCTTAGACTGAAGCAGAAGATATGTGGCTGACATTTGGTCATATTTCCACTTAGGGGGTAAGAGGAAAAGGAGGGGGGAAAAAAAAAAAAAGTATTTTATCTCCTCTTTGGAAACATTGCAAATACAAAGCAAAACACAGCCTTCTGAAGATTTCTTTATTTCTGCAAGTTTTTCTACCTGACATGCATCCCTAATCCTTGATCACTTAAGTGTAATTTCAGACTTCAGCTGATTCACATTATGTGCTTGAGATCCAGAAAAAGAATGGTGGTTGCTCTTTGCAAGTTAGTTTGTAGTACACTCATATGCTCACTAGCATGAAAACTAACACTGGGGCCAGAATCTACCCAATGAAGTGAACACAAAGCTGATATTTCAACAAGGGTCACATTTTTTTTGGAAGTCCCCACAAGCGGCACCAAATGTTTACATGATTTTCAGCAGCTCTGCTTGTGTGAGGAACATGAGCAGGACGCTTGACAGGTTTGCAGCATAGCATAATGAATTTGAATTAGTTATAAGGGATAGGAAATCCTCCAGTGAAGGACTATGCAAATGCGCCAAACCCATTTGAAGGTTTTTCCATGTGTAGACAGATTATTCAGACTATTTCCTGTAACTGAAGAACAAGTAACATTAACTCCACAATTCCATCTTAAGTATTGCATACCTTTTAAGGCTGTTTCTACTACAGTTACGTAGAAAACCTAACAGTTCTTGCAAACCAAAAAACTACATTGCTGTCACCACGTACAAGAAATCAAGAAATTCAATATTAAGGGAGAATTTTTAGATTCAGGTTAAAGCTGGAGCATGCGTCATATTTTAAGTCTCTTCTACAGTTTGCAATGTCATTGCTGATTTGTATAATCCTAGATGTAGTTAGTTCAATTTTTGTCATTTGTATTCAAACGTGACTAAACATGCTCACTTCTTTAAAAAACGTGTGTAGTAATTCAAAAAAAGTCTGCCTGGGTGATGCTCTGATATTTCTTAGTCTTTTTGTTTTTTGCCCCCTCTTACTTACTGAGCCATTTCAAAGCAAAGAGTTAACCCAGCAAATGGCATCAGTTCAACTATAAATTTCTGTAAGTCTTTTGACTTTAAAAGATTCAGAAGGATTTTTACAGTGGTGGAAAATAACACTAAGGTTTAGGAAACATCACAAGCACAGTTAAAGGAGAAAAAGCTAAACAACTTCAGAACCGTAGTTACAAGCTACAGCTAGATTCTGTCTGGACTTTTGCAGGGGCTCCTTAAATTTGAAAAGTATAAAAAAATGTCATGCTTCAGAATAAGCGAGCACTAGTCTCTTAATACAGTAAACTTATTTACTGTACTACTGTGCTTAATTAATGCAAATTACTGATATGTACTTCTTACCTCTGATATCAATTTCAATATGGTCTCTGCACTCTGTTTATGAAACACAGAAAGCTCTGTTATGCAGTCTTCATCAAGATGTCCCAGCTGCAAGAACACAACAGATATTGAAGCATAAGGCTTTCGAGTTGTCTCATAATCCGACTGACACTGTTGTGAAACCCAGTGGGCTGAGTCAATAATCAACCATGATTTTAGACGTTGTATTTTAAATAGTTAGCATCATAGCTAAATATTATAGGGAATTGACTGAAAAAGTCATACAAGTTCAACGATTCCAAGAGTCTGGCTCTTCTTTGGCAAGAGGTTGTCAATTCAAGTAAGAAAACCTGACAGCAGATGAGATTTTTACCAGAATGGAAGGTAGCTTTCAATATTCAAGGAGAGATGAAAGCATATCAGAGATGCACCTTTCCTGGAGCCAGTCGAACTCATGCTGGCAGCACAGTAAAGCTGTTCTTTACCTAGAGAGAGAGTGGCATCCAGTGGCCAAGGCAGGCATTGGCCGCAAACATGCATAAACTCTTCAGTACTTACTGCTGAAAGCTAGATTACTTCATTTTTGGAAGGTTTTCCTCTTCATGCTACCTTAGTCTTTCAGTAAAACAAGTGTGAGAGACAGGATGGAAATACTTTCAAATTTATTTATTCAAACTAGAAGACTAAATACAAGATAAATCATAATCATGTCTAATATGCTGTAGTGGTTTGACCCTCCTCAACTAAGCACCACAGAGTTGCTTGCTCACGTTCACGTTCCCCTCCTCAGTAGAAAGGGAAGCGAATGGCAGAAACATAAGAGAACTTGTGGGCTGAGACAAGAACAGTTTAATAATTTAAATGAAATAAAGTTATATGTATAACACTAACAATACTAACATTACTACTAATAATAAGTAATAAAAATAATGGAAGAGAAAACAAATTACACAACCGCCCAACACCTGCCGACTGACAGCCAACCAGTCTCCAAGCAACAAGAGCCAGATTTTGAGAAAAAAAATCCCCCACAAGCAAGACCCCCAATCCACTCCCTCCAGCTTATATACCGAGCATGACATTTCATGCCACCGCATGTCAGCTTGGGTCAGCTGTCTGGGCTGTGTCCTCTCCCAGCTTCTCTATAAGAAGCTGGGAACACAGGGGCAGAAGCAGCAGAAACCAAAAAACTGCCTTGATATAAACATTCCTTAGCAACAACTGAAAACAACAGTGTTTTATCAATGTTGTTCTCAGCACAAATCCAAAACAGTCTCATATTATCTACTGTGAGGAAAATTAACCCTATCCCAACTAAAATCAGCACACGTGCACTTAAGAATATTTGCAATTTGCACCTTAAGTTATTGACCAAGCAGCCTGGAGAATCAACTGGTCATTCATATGCGGAAATACTTCTCATCAAAATGTGACATCAGTTATTTTGCAAATCAAGCATCAGCTGCAGAATACAAGGAATTTGAAATACCTCCTCAAGAGAAATCAAGACAAACTAATATTCTGACAGCAAGAAAAATTTGAAAGGAACCATGGCCATCTCATAGTTCATCTTTGGAGGAATGTCTCTTCAGCCCCACCCCCCCCCGAATACCGTAGTAAGCCAGTAAAGATTACAGTAAATATTTTAGCATTCACCTGACAATTGTACTTACTGGGTATATACTTTGCCACTGAACAGCATCAGAGTAACCTTGCATGAGCCACGGGTGACTTAAGAGATGTTTAACCGTAATCCGCTTCTTGGGGTCCACCTAGACAATAAAAGTCAAGCTGACACCTGAGTCATGGGGCAGTACTGGTTTTGTTGTCTTCTCAGAATTTTAGGGTGGTTAGAAACTCAAAACAGAAACCAATACTGTTTCACAGGTTCATCAAAAGGTCAAACATATGAGCTCTGAAGAGCAATTATAGAACCTATAGGTACAATAAAGGGTCCAGGAGCATTTGGCATTGGCTAGATTGATTATATGTAGCCCAAATGGATATTCAGTGTGTTTAGCTTCATTTATAAACTAGTTCTTATTTATAGAGCACAATTAAAACCAACAAAACACAGGGTGCTTGAAGCCTTTGTTTAATTATTTCTAGACCAAATCATTCTGCTCAAAGAATTTTGAGCAGAAGGCAATATTAATCTTTTCTTCAAAAGTTTGTAAGAATTAAACTTCTTTAAATATTGAATATTTAAGTATTTCATGGATGCAATGTTCTCACCTATGCAACAGTACTTTATGTAACTATTGAATAGAAGCAATACCTTTACCTGCAGCATTTGGTTAAGCAGTAGCGTACTGCTAGGAGAGAGCCACTTTGGAATACTGTATTTTCCTCTCTGCAGAAAAGAAGAGGATTTAGAATGAACTTTGAACAACCAGCTCAAAAGGAACTACTAAATTACTTGGATGAGAATGACATGTGTATTCAGTCAAAAAGGAGGAACAGCAGGCACATGCAAACTTAGCTGCAAGAATGACCTGAATAAATTTAATGGCAGTACTAAAACCCAGCTGTATTAGTAAGGAAAATGCTATATTTGCATTATCAGCTGCAGTTTTCACCCACTCAGCTTTTGTCAAATCTCAGTCCACTTTTGCAGCAGGTGCTCCTTACCTATTGCATCATTTCATATCAGCTTGATATTTAAGTTTTAGAAATGCAAACATGTTGGAACATAAAGGACTGATATTAGCACTTTGAAATGTGAATATTCATTGAAATCACTGCTTTCCAGCCATTAAAAATAAACCATCCTCAACATTTAGCTATTCTTTCTTTGAGTAGGTTACTTCTAACGCTGGAGTTTCAATCTCTAATCATACTGTAGACAGGAAAATGGTTACAGATCTAACAAGTAAGTTTCTTTCAACCACATTTTTTTTTTTTTTAATTCTTGCTTAGAAATAACCTCAAAGTGGCTTTCAGATTTGAGGTACAACAGTAGCTAAAAACAAACCAAGTCACCACCAAGGATCTTTTACTTCTCAATGAATTTTTTTTTTTTTTTTTAAATCAGGAAACAGCCACTGTGAAATAACACAACCATTCACTTGTCAGTAGTTTCCCTTCTGCAAGAAAATGCCTCAATAACAAAACAGTTAATATCGTATGCAACATGTTTCTAAGCAGAGTATATATTGTTTTGACACCACAGGTTAAAGAATTTAAGTTACATCTTTACAGACACTATTCATGAGCTACTTAGAAAGAATTTGTAGGCTATTTCACAACTCAGCCTCACTCTAAAACTAAGACAAGTCAAGTAACATATACTCCGCATTGTGCTTTTAATATGTTGCTACAGAACATGAGACAAGGAAAAAACCAAATTACTATCTACCTGACTGAGAGTAATGCTGGAAGATAAATAGCTTGCAACACTGCAACACTTACCAGATACAAAAAAAATCACACCAGGATTTAATCTTTGTTTGTTTGTTTTTGGGTTTTTTTGTTTTGTTTTGTTTACATAAGTTACATCACATGCTTGATTTTTCATTCAAAAATTAAAGGCATTTATTCAATTATTCCCAAGTGATGTGGAACATTCCAGGGAAAGAAGCATTGCATGTCATACAATCCTGAGCAGCAGACTATTACATTGATTTGGAACAACAGTTCCGAGTTGAAATTACAACAAATTTCAGGATATATAATGTGTGAAATTAAATTGCACAGTAGTGTGGAAGTGTCTTGTTTCAAGCAATTTTCAGTTCACAACTACATAAAATTAAAACAAAGTCAGAGTGGAAATAACAATCCTGCGTCTTAATGTCTGTGGCATTATTCGTTTCTAATTACATCCAGACTAAGTTTTAAAACTTATTTGTCTAAGTTTCACTCGCCAACATTCTGCCAGTCCAAGCAACTCAGCTCCTAGTTCACGTGCACTTTAGACTATAATGATGCAGAAATCAGCTCTGATTATCTTAAGATCTCCATTCCATATTCAAGTGCTCTGTCCACATTTCAACTACTGATAAGTTTAAGAGAATGAATACCTTAGATAATTCACCAGCTTCTGCATCTTGGTGTAATGCCTAGCATAAAGCATTTTCTCTCATCCTACAAAAGTATGCTTATAAATGGACAAGTTCTCAATGTAAACTATCCTTATGGGTAGACAACACAGTACACACCAAATACAGATCCTTATGGATCCCTTCCAACACGAGATATTCTATGATTATGCAAGTAGGAAAGTCATATCATTTCAGTGGTGACTCACCTGAATATCAGCACCTTTACACACTCTTTGGATCAGTTAGCCATTGCTTTCTCCATCCCCCCACCACTTTTTTTTTAAAAAAGTTCTTTACAACAACTCAAACTGAGTTTCCCACAGTTCTTTGCCAAGGTACTGAAGCCCACTCCAATTCCAGATTAAAAAAGACCAAGCTGTTTAATGAACTAATCCAGCACTGTATAGAGCTCCAATTGTTATGCACCCTGAAAGTCCTCCCAGTGTAGATGAGCAGCAAGTTGCCTCCTACTAGAATAGAGCCTGAACACCCTTACGGACTTTTTGGGGTTTTTTTGTTTGTGTGTTTTGGGGGTTTGTTTGTTTGTATTTGTTTTGGGTTGGGTTTTTTTTTTTTCTTTTTTTAAGACCTATTAGATTCTGGGTGAGAAGGAGAAAGAAGTAGAGGAAGCCAAAACCCTTACCCACCATAGCTACTCATCTCACTTGTTTACCGGAAGCTTTAACAACATAAATTTTATGGCACCTTAAAAGCAGTTGGTAGAGGTGTGTGGAAGATGTGGGACAGCAGCTGTTAGCTGCACTAGGAGGAATTCACATGGAAATAGAACCAATTGCTGAATTCTATTACTTGCTACTTATTCAACTTTCTGTTGATTATCGCATGTCACATTTCCTCCAAATTTTGAAGGAGGAAAGCATAATGGCAGATGCAGAATACTGCTTTTCTTAGATACAAGAATTTAAGAACATTATTTTTGATAAATAAATTACATTTGCAAATTTATTCCATACAATACAGAGAGAAGTCAGATAAAGGCTCAGATACAAATATCTAGTCCAACAGCAAGAAAATACTTCTCCTGAAACGCAATTTCCTATCATATCATAGGAGCAAGTTAGAGTCATGGAAAGGCTGTTTGAAGACTGAAACAAATCCACAAAATATCGATATGGAAAATAGCAAAGTGTAACAAAATTCAGTAGATAAGCCTCTTTGTACTAGACACAGCTCAACAGGTTCTGCCATCAGAAAAGCAAAGGCCTCTCAGTGTTTGGCAATTTCTGTTTCTAGTGTATTCTAGCACCATCAGTACCTACCATTATCTTCCTGTAGAGAGCCATGACATTGTCGTCATCAAAGGGGAGAAAGCCACACAGTAGAGCATACAGTAGTACCCCCATGCTCCATATATCTGCCTAAAAAATAAAAATGAGCGGAAGTTCATGAACCTGTTGAATCTAAAATAGCTTAGAGACAGGTAATATTGTCCCCCCTTTGGCAAAGCCGACATAAAACTTTCAAAATGTAGGCTCCTTAATTCTGGACAGAACACATATTCCAAGTGAAAGCACACAACCCAAACTCAATTTTCAGTTCACTCAGACTAGAGCACTAGTAAAACCAGTATCATCTCCTTAGGTCACCAAATTGCTGCATTACCTTCAATCTACAAGGATTTTACTGGCAAAAATGAAATCCAACTCATCAGAAGGGATTTCATACAGTAATGTATTACTGATTGCAACAGCTGTCAGCACAGTTATAATCAACTTCAAAGACCTATTTCTTCTTGTCTGCTTGTACAGCGTGACAAGGTCCACAAGCCTCATATCACCTCATAGTTTAATTCCCATTTAGACCATTAAAAAAGAAGAGGCTTGAAAAGCACTGGATTTCATGAAAAACAAAATTAAAAAAATCAAAAGCAGGAGTTGGAGGACAGTGGTACAAAGGTACACAAAAGGGAAAAAAGGCTGACCTCATCCAACACCGCAGCAGTTCAGCAAGTTTGAGAGGATTGCAATTACAGCACTTTGGATGGACTGACAAAGGCAAGTCGCAGGTCCTAATGTTTTAGGCATGGAGTCAAAGCTGGATAAACTCCATGTTTTTTCTCCTCTCAAACTTTACTACACTGCACAGTACAAAGACAGCAAATTTTCACACATGAATTTCAAGCTAAAGACAGGCCTGGTAAGATACAATATAAGTAGTATATAGTATTATAGCAGTAGTATCTTATATAGTAGTAAATACTATATAAGATACTGAGACTGCACAAAAATTTGCAACAGGAGTTGGATAATCACAAGAAACTGCTGCTTGAAACAACGTGCAGTAGCAGGTATGAGTTTAAGTTACTGTTTCATAGGGCACTAAAATATGGATCAACAAATGTGCTTAGTGAAGCATTAGTCCAAGATGAGCTAGCCAGCTACATGAGCTGTGGGGAAGAGCATCATGTGCTATTCCAGTCTGTGATGTTGAGGCTACCACACAGCTTCCGACAACTACCTGGGCAAGGTATACAGCAGCATTTGAGAAAGAAACCAAGTGAGCATAGCTGAACCTGATCACCTTTAAACACACAGGGTGTAGGGGGGACACCCTATCCCAAAACTGGGCCACGTACCTCTGAGCCAATATATGCTTTGCCCTGAATCAGCTCTGGTGCTGCATAAGCTGGGCTTCCACAGCATGTGTTCAGATGGTAATCAAGGCCACCCTAGAACAACATAGAAAAGCAATCACACAGAAGCATTGGCTTTAACACAGTTTAAGTCTTCCAGTAATGAGTAACTGGAGGCCTCAGAGGCTTCATTCTCCTGTGCTGTACATCTACATTCACCTTATACTTTGCTTTGGTACAGTGCATGTCTTCACTAGGCAAAAATTGTCTGAAGACCATGAGTATCTTATGAACATTAGGATCCCAGGCTGCTCATTTATTTATTATCACAGTTTTCTTGCAGCTCCTCCTCTGATAATACTACTTCCCTTTGCAACTGCAAAGAGAAGAGTGGTGGAACTTGGGGAGAAGTGATCCAAGAGCTACTGGTCATGAAGCTGGCTGGTTATATATGCCAATATTTAACACAATAACTTCATGAAGAACCACTAGAATTACTTAGTTATTAAAATCATGTTATTACTTTGTCTGGGCTTTCTCCTAAGCAGATTAGAATAAGATGACATTCTACCACCAAGACAGTGGTCTAATAGTCTTGATTGCTTGCAAGGTGTTCTAACTTGAGTCAAGTAAAATGTTCTGAGCAAATGTAACTCTATTTGGATTAGTAAAATCTTCTTCCAATTAAGTTGTTTAAGATCACCGACCTTGCATGTAAAGCTGACAAATAGAACAGACTCCTAGAAATCAATTTTAAACAGCTTAGTACCGGCACACTGAAACAGAGGATTTGTAAATGTAACTGGAATAAACTATCTGATTCAATCCACAATCTCCACATACATACAAATCTTCTCAAAAGAGCAATACACCATTGAAACTTATTAGGGAAAAATGCACACCACCATAAGCTTTATATTACAGGACTTATATACGTGACAGCTGGTGTTACACATACAAGATGATCTTTGCCTTAGATTTCATAAGATGAAGTGTAAGAGGAGAAAACAATCTAAACAGCCTGGTCACAACACGCAGTTAACTGCTCTCTCAAACAGTTAAGACCCTACCAAGTAATTATTGATTGAATGACAACCAGGCAAACAGCATGATTTTAGGGTCTGTGAGCAAGTCAAACATTCCTTATGTATGTGCAGTAGCTGATTTAGCTCCACTGTGTGAAAGTAACTGATACTCTTACCTTTGGCTTCGCGCACAGTCCAAAGTCTATCAGCTTCAAATTATGCTCCTCGTCGATCAGCAGATTTTCCTGGTTAAAAAAAAAAAGTGGTAATAAATACTTCTACAACCTAAATATCCAAGGAACTACATTTTCTTTCTTTTATTTCTTATCATAAGCAGCTAGAATTTATCTAAAGCTCTCCTCTTGAGATTTTGATTGGTTGCTAATGAATATGTTCCATATCACAGATAGGGAATACTAGTTCCTATCTGCTAAGAAAGGCCCTGGGGCCAGGGGTGATATACAGCAATCTGATCTTCAGTGAGCAGTCTGCTCTGACAGAAAAGGCAGCCAGCAACACCATGGACTGTAGGAAAAGGAGCATAGCTAGCAGACTGGGAGAAGTAACTCTAACCTTCCGTTCAGCCCAGCTAGAACAGAGCATCTAGTTTCTGCTCACCCAGTACAGGAAAGACCTCCAGCTGAAGTATGATCAGAGGATGGTCTCCAGTCTGCTCAGGGGGCTGCAGCACGTGAGCAGAGGGTGAGGAAAAGAAATTTGTTCAGCCTGTATACCAGAAAGATTCCATGATAACCTCATGGGCAGCCTTTTAATACCTACAAGGAAGGCATGAAGACAGAGCTGTTCTCTTTACAACAGCACATAGTGGAGTAAGGACAGATCACAGGCATCATGAGACATTCAGACTGGAAATAAGGAAAAGCCTGTCTCCTTATAAGGACAGGTTGCCCAGAGAGACTGCCCTGCCTCATCCTTGGAAAAGGTCAGAGGTGTGACTGAATAAAGCCCCAAGAAGCTTGGTCTGACCCTGCTTTGAGCAGGAGGTTCAAGCAGAAGCCTCTAGCAGTCACTCCCCACCCAAGTTATCACATGAATCCCTCAACTCTCCAGCTACAGGCTCACTCTTCCCAAAAAGAGACATACAGTGCTTCATCTGGGGAGAAGTTCTTTGCAGACAGAGACTGCATGAGCTGTCTAGGAAAATGCTTGCGCACTTAAGAATTTAGTTCTCAGAACTAAATTATCTTAGATCTCTGTTCTCAGAGATTGCAGCAACTCAAAAATGCACATTTCTAACCCCTTCAAGGAGAAGCAGACTCAAAACCATTCCCTAAACATGCTTAAACTCTGCAATGACAGCAAAGCCACAGGATGGGTCCAGTAATATGCCCCTTCCCCTACACCCTCTATCTAGGGATCATTGTTCAAACCATTGGTGTTGAATTTTCCTTTGAGCATGAAAACAGAATAGTTTGAAGAAGAGTGGCACAATATAGACTCTCTTCAGGTAGAAGCTGGAATAAAGGGGATAACAAAAACATATAAGCAACACTCAGTCAAATCCATGTCTCTGCTCCACTGCCAGCTTGAGTGTGTTGATCAGCTTCTCTTGCAGAGGAAGGTCCTTCTTCAGATATGAGGAACTAGTAGCAAGGATAAATAATGCTCTTTCAGAAGATGTTATATAAAGAGCTCTAAAGGACAAAATAATGGAGAAGGCATAACTTACTCCGGCTCCTAGTGGAGAAAAAAAAAAGTGGCTGTTCATTATCGTTTATGCATATCTGACTACTGTTCAGGCTTACTGGTTTGAGATCCCTGTGGGCATAGCCTTGACTGTGAACATAAGCAATTGCTGAAACAATCTGGCGAAAAAACACACGAGCTTCCTCTTCTGAAAGGCGGTCCTTAGAAATTATGTAATCAAACAGCTCTCCTCCAGAACAGTACTACAATAAGACAGGAAGAAGAAAATATGTTTAGAATACAGTAACAAAACCTAAACGACAAGAGCACTGGATAGCAACTAGAGAATGCTCTTCCATTTCCTCTGCTTTATCACAGCAGTGCCCAAGTGCCCCCTAAAGCGTGCCCTCAGTCAGCACTGCAGCAGAGCAGACAAGCTGAGAAGCCTGACTCTTGCCTGACACCTTGTAACAGATACATCACACTAATATCCTAGGCGACACAGATTGCCCCAGAGGTGACAACCACGCAGGAGTTAGTCTCACGTATCCTGCTGATGCTATTTTAAAATAACTGAAGCGCAAGGTAAGAATTAGTTATTTCACTTATTGTCAAACAAGAAGATTGGCTTTTACAACAGAGAGGGTATTACCAGCTTGATTCTCATTGTTGAGATAACTTTTAAAAAATTGTTTAATTTGAACTCTGTTGTCATCTGCCACTACAGCTAAAATCAGGAATCTTCACCATGGCAGAAACATATTTTCTTACCTCTAAAACCATGAATATTTTCTTGGATGTTTCTATCACATGATACAACTGGCAAATATGCTGGTGATTTAAGTTCTTCATGGCATCGATTTCTATTTTAACACGAGGCAAGTCATCCTAGAAGACAAAATAGCAAGTTTTGAAATTGCTGGCTACTTTGGCAGTCTGTATATCACAGCAAGCATCAGATTGTTGTGCAACACGAAGTTTTCCAGCACATATACAACATCATACAACTCAACTGATCCTATTCAAACCAAACAGCTCTGCCACCACTCCTCTACAATTCTGGCACACTGACCAGCAAAACCCAGAGGGCCAAGTGTACAATAGGTACTATTCTCATCAGCATTCTGTTTGAAATACTGTAATAACCCTTACTTCCTCAGTTTTACAGCCCAAGAATGTTGATCCCTCCACAAGAGGGCATAAGATCTGTAGTTTTCTGTTCAGATGTCTACAGCCAACAAGACAAGCAGGCAGCACCTGGACGTATTGCACCTCTGTGTTCTAGAGAACTCCAGAAGAACAGCAGAAGATGATACCAACTTTTAAGTATGTTTCCACTTACCCCGAGAGCAAGTTTGTCCATGACTTTTATTGCAACTTTTTCACCAGTGAGAAGATGTTGCGCAAGTTTTACCTTTGCAAACCCACCTAGAAGTCAAAAAAGAGATGTTTAAAGGTTAGTGTCATGACATGGTATCTTGCCTATGATCTCTCAGTTACGCTGGAAGACATTGCATGCCCACTGTGCAGTGTCTGCATGACAGGAAGAAGTGATCACTGCTACCAACTTCCAATTACAATTTCAGACTTCTGCACCGCAAAACACAAGCTTAAAACATGACCTAACTGCAGAAACAGTTAATCAATACTCAGCTAAGCGAGGAGTCAGATCGGCCAGATATGTTTGCATTCACAGACTAAGCCTACCTGTTCCAATTGTTTCGCGTAATTCATAGTACTTGAAAATTTCCTCGTAGTCACCTACAGCCATTCTGAGAGGAATAGCGTTCCTACAATTCTCAGCACCTGCAAGAAAAAAAAAAAGCAAACCCGTAGTCAATGTTCACGCTTCTCCACTCTGGACAGACTCGTAGGAACAGAAAGCACATTTACTGCCCCTCTGGTGGGGGCGGGGCCCGACCTGATTTCATTACCAAGCGCTACACACCGCTAAGGTGCATTCCTCGTCCAGTAAGACTAAACGCCCGTAACAGCACAAATCTCTGCGGTCTTTCACGAGCTCCTCGCAAAAATTAGCAGCGAGAACGAGCGACTGCTTTGCCGAAGCAGCGATAACGCCTCCGTGAGTTTCCTCCCCGGCACAACGACTAAGACCCCGGAGAACGCCACAGCGGCCGTCTCCTTTCGTTGGCTGCGCCCAGGCGGTAGCCCAGGGAAGAGCCAGCTCGAA
>NW_010252690.1:17104-17439 GCF_000690775.1 Eurypyga helias
GCCCATACACACACAGCGAGAGGCTTCAAGCGCGCCCCCAGTCAAGCGCGCCCCCAGCATCCCCAGAGTGCAACCGGCAGGGGACCAGCGAAAGGCCACCCTGCCTCTGACAGGAACCGGCACCAGGGGTACGGGGGGCACAGGCAGCAAAGGCCCACACTCACCGACACGACAGCCACCTCCTGCTGTAACCGTTACTGTTCAAATCTCTCTGCGCGGCACCCGCTTCCGCTCACGGCTACAAAGGGACCAATCACCACGCAGCGCCTAACCGGAACAGGCGGGAACGCGCTGTGCCTGACGGGAGGGTGGTCGAGGTGGAGCTTAGTGAGTGG
>NW_010252691.1:0-14491 GCF_000690775.1 Eurypyga helias
TTCCTTATTTCTTTTTCCTCTGATATTTCCCCTCTGATGGAGGAGGAGAGGGGAGATTTGTGAGAGTGGCTTTGTGGTATTTTGCTAGACAGAGTTAAACCACAACAGCTGGTAATGAAATTTGTCTGATAAATTGGAATGCAATTGGAAATTGTGACTCTGGAACAAGAACATTTGAATTTTTCCAGAAATAGGACAATATTCTGCTCATTTTAACATTTTTATATACAGGGGCCTGGGACTAATTCTTTTCCATTTTAAAACATTATTATAATTACAATTACAGCCCTATTATGCTGAAATATATTAATATTAAATGTGGATAGTTTCAATTAAGTAAAAGAGAGGGAGAAACTGTGTTATTTTTCAAATTTATGAGCTGTGGAAAGGAAGAAAATATCTTTACTGGGACCAGCTGCTCTGAACATGGAGGGGTATGAAGGGGTATTGCTAGCACTAGGGACAGAAGGTCCCTTCAAGATGCCACCACTCAGTATATTCATGTAAACTAGGGACAGAGGAATGAAGATAACTAGAACTCCAATATTTTTTTTTTATGCAGAAAAATTTTAATGCAGTAAGAAAAGGAGTCAGCACAGATACAGAAAGATTATAGTTTTGGGATACTGGAAAGAGCTACAGAAGGTGAGTCATTGCACTATGCTGTACAGAACATTCCTTTTTGTTGAAACTGTGTTGTTCATCCTTCAGGTACTTGTAAATCCAGATCAAAGGGAAGACAGCTGTAATACTTCTCCATTACATGGTACTGCAGCACCTTACTGGAAGTAGTTATTGAAAATGCAGATGACACAAAAGCTTTCCTTTAACAGCACTGCAGCAATTGTAAGAAGCTTCAAACAAACTGCAGATCGTTGTTCCCATTGCTGAAGGGTGTAAGGGGGTTTAAATGCAGGAGAATTTCAAGAGAGTACTCATAGCTGAGAAAGACAGGAAGAAGCAGAGAGAAAGAACATAAAAAATACACATTCCAGGCGATTTTAGAGAGAAGCCAAGTTCCCTGTTCTCAGTAACTTTGGTTGCTGTCACAGGGGCTCGGAGCTTCCATAAACATCGCCTCTGAGATTAGCCATTCATCTTCGCGTGCCGGGTTGGGGTTGATATTTCTTGCAAGGATATTGCCACTGGGCTTAGCAACAAGGGGAGCAGCACCCGTAGCTGTAGTTGCAGCAGGAAGGGTAGTAGTATCGGGTCCTGTAGCTGCAGCAGTCTCCGCAGCTATACCGCCGCCGGTAGCTGTACAGGCTCTGGTAGTCGCAGGGGTTGCAGCAGCTGTACGTCCGGGAGCAGCACACGGTCCTGTAGCAGGGTGAGCAGCACACGCTGTAGCATGGGTACCCGTAGCAGCAAGACATGTTGGTGTGGTGGAGGGAGGCAGGCAAACCTGAAACAGAGCGGCAGGTAAAGGGTAGGCTTAGCTTGCAGGGAGCAGCAGCAGCAGTGTCTTGGTGGCATTAGCATGGTAGATTTGGAAAAAAATATTGAGCAAATCCCTCAGTCTTTGGATGTAACTTTGGCTTCCATTTTATCTAGCCCCTTTCTGTGCACCCTCCTTGCCAGACTCGACCATGAGTGTCTGTTCTTTAGCCTCTCTTAAAAATGAAGATAATACCCTGTGGTTTTGGATGTTGGATACAGGAGGTTCAGCTTGCAGATGTAGACCCAAATGTAGAATAGATCATAGAATAGAATGGTTTGGGTGGGAAGGGACCTTAAAGATCATCTAGTTCCAACCTCCCTGCCATGGGCAGGGACACTTTCCACTAGACCAGGTTGCTCAAAGCCACATCCAGCCTGGCCTTGACGACAGCCAGGGATGGGGCATCCACAGCTTCTCTGGGCAACCTGTTCCAGTGCCTCACCACCCCCTCTGTGAAGAATTTCTTCCTGATACCTAATCTAAACCTCCCTGATTTCAATTTGTACCCGTTACCCCTTGTCCTGTCACTACAGGCTCTTGTAAAAAGTCCTCTCCCAGCACCCTTGTAGCCCCTTCAGATACTGGAAAGCTGCAATGAGGTCTCCTCGGAGCCTCCTCTTCTCCAGGCTGAACAAGCCCAATTCTTGCAGTGCGTGTGTTTGTGAATGTTTGGTGTCCAAGCTCCCAGCATAGGCGGCTGAGGGCAATCCTGACAGCTAGTCTGTGGCTCAGGACATGCATGTGTAGGTGTCCTAATGTCTGACTTGAATCGCCCCCATGGCAGGGGGTTGAAACTAGATGATTTTTAAGGTCCCTTCCAACCCAAGCCGTTCTGTGATTCTATGATTTCCCAAAGATTTCAGAAGTATTCATAACCACCATGACAAGTTCATTAAAGTCAGCCTCCTTGCCTGGTTTTAACCTTGGCATGTAAACTACTCCTTTTCCTTTTCAACATTGGTTCACAGGCTTTGTTAGTGCCAGTTCTAGCAAAGATACTGAAATTACTCTGCTGTGCAGTGAAGAGCTAAGGTTTAAATCCTCAACTGCTGCAGATCAGAGCTGCTCCAGAGACTTCAGAGAGACTAAAGTAATTCATGTCACCTGTCCATATTCATTATTGCAACATCTTTCCTTCAAAAAGCCATTTCCACTTTGTGTAATATACAATTCTGCCCATGAACCAAAATTTCAGTGTAAAGAAAAATTTCTGTTCCATTTAAAAAGCCAGAAAAGTAGACCTGTTGCTTCCTCTTATGTGAAGACAAAACTTCTTACTAAGCTTCACATCTTGCCAATGATATCTGAATGTTCATTCATCATTGTCCCCACTTTTTTCTACTCTACAGATTAAAAGCATAGAGGATAAAATACTTCCACCATTGTTAGGAATCAGAGAATTCTATTAAAGGACTTATTCCCGAGTTAAAGGCATCTCTATGAGAACAGGATCTGAACTTACCAAGTTCACCAAGAAGAGTAAACCAAGAGGAGCGATGTGGGGAGTGTGGGGTTGTGAGAACTTTTATACAGTTTCCTAGACCTGTGGAAGTCAGAGCAATTTTCTGTGTGCTTCCATTGTCTGTTAGTCACAAACCAAATTTCGGAAGTACATCACCTGTCCAATTGCTATAATTGTTTTCCTCTACATTTAGGACAATTTTCAGATTCCTCATTGTGATTATACCCTGTGAGATTCTTTCATCTCAGAACTTTCCAGGACAAATGGTTTTCTGGGAATTCACCCAAAGGACAACTAGGAATGAAGCTGGAGGATGCACAGAACTGATCCAGCTACACTGCCTGCCTAGCTGGAGAGTCCATAGGCAGTTCCTTTATGTTATGCCCCTACCAAGGATGTGCATACTGCACATTGAGAAGTGACATAAAATACCTGAAGAGGAAAGAGGTGTTATACTCTGTGCTTAAGTCTTCTACCAAACGTTTTGATTCATTTCCGTCGTAATTAATAACAGACGTTCCATTGATTCCTTTAGGTTCTTCTATTGTCTATAATTTGGCACACGCACTATGAGACGTTCTGGCCAAGGCGCCGGATCAATTAAATGAGCAACCGAGCAATGTGTCTAAGACTTCCAGACTGGTTTTTTCCATTTTTTTTCTCTCTCTGTTCTGGATGAAATTATTAGAAAATCATGCTTGAACATATCATATCTTGTGATATTACACAGATGTATGATATATTCGTGAGAAGTGTATATATATGTGAGATACATATATAATACTGGGGTAAGTATTGCTGCTGGATCTGGTAGCGCAGAACAAATCTGGGTTTTCTGTTTGTCTACAGCAGGGACTGCAGTAGAGAAAAGGGGGAGAGAAGTCTTAGAAAGGCTGTGGGAGCCCATAGGATGGAGGCCACGTGTTCCTGATTGATGGGAATCATTTGCTGGGGAGGGTAGCTGGAGATTCTGCTAGCAGCGAGGTGTCCCTCAAAACAACTCGCTTTGCAATGGGCTTTAGTAGAATAAAAAGGCTGGTGATGTGCTATAAGTTGCCCACTGCAGAAGGGATTTTTCTAAGCCTGGAAAGGAGAAATCACTTCTCTGATTTTTTTGTGGTGGTGTTATCCAGTGAGATATGGCTCTATCTCTGCCAGTCTGCATCATGCAAGGATGATGACTGTAATGCCTTAGTTTTAATAAAGAGAAACATTGCTCTAGCCCAGGGGTTCCCTTCCCTGTTCTGTTGTTTATTATTCAGCATTGAGGCACCTTTCAGTAACAAACCATTAATATTTAAATAATACAAACGTTGCTAAAGTAAGTCTTTAATGACTGTTTTGGAAGAGCATTGATACCATAAATTCTGATGAGGCTCAGCACTTCTAGAATGTCTGTTATTATCCTAATTTAATATGCAAATGAGAAATGGCTCACTGCAGTGAAGGTCATACAAGGAGGTATTTGTTGAGGAAAAAAGGTCTCTTGACTTTATGTGTTTTGCTCTGTTTCCATTGGGAAGCCAGTGCTAGCTGAGGATGAAAACCAGCATTAATAAAATAATATTTATAATTTTAACTTCTAAATATTCTGATGGTGGCATTGTTATAGAACTCAATTTACATTTTATTTGGTGGTATTCTGAAAGTATTTTTTTTGCAAGTTTAATATGTTAAAAATATCCCAAATATATGGAATTTTGCTTCTCAGTCATCTTTAGTCTGGGTATCTGTCATTCTCTCGTCCATCTGGTATCTTGATTTGAGAATTAAAACAGCATGACGCAAAAAGTTTTAAGACAAAAGAAGCCCATAAGCTTTGCATTGTCACGTGGAGATGAGAACAGAGTAACAATCCTTGATGATGAAGAAACCAATTATATTAATTGAAGTTATGACGTATGCAAAAAATTTAGTTTCGATGCTGTTTGCGCAGGTCGGAAGATTGCAATTTCTGAGTGACCAAGCAACGTGTTGCATGGTGGTTGAGTGTCCCTCACAAACAGCACTGAAATGGCCATTAATTTTCCTGGCAAACTAACATGGGCATGAGATTTTTCTAAGTTACCTAACTGTTCAAAATTAATAGAAAATTTTGATATCCCAAATGTTGAATGTCAGAAATTGAGCTGGGGCAGTGTGAATCCACGAATACCTGCACTTCTGTACCTACAAACAGAAGTAATACAGGGAAGTGTCCTAAATAGAGTTCAAGACACAAAGCAGTGTTCAGCCAGGAACTGGAAATATAATTAAAAAAAAAGTCGTTAGTTGTAGAAAGATGGAGTCAAATTCACAGGTGAAAATATATTAAAACATTTAGCTAAGAGTCCTGACTCATGAGGTTTAAGCACATTAATCCCTATAAGATTTTAATTGCTTTTTGTCATCTTCATTTCTCAAATGGTTTTCCGTACGTTATTCCTTCATTTGATGTATTTTGCCAGCTGTACTGTGGTAGAGTTTGTGTCAGAACTAACACCAAACATTTTTAAAGTGTGTATTAAAAAAAACTTCTGCAAAAGTTAATGAAACATTGAAATTTTCTCTCAAGATGGATGTTTCTATTTTCTCTTTAACTTTTATCAAATGCATAGTTACTTCATGTATTATCATGTTGGTATCAAGATTATATATAAATAATACATATAATTCTAAATACGTACAAATGGGGTATATTTATGTGTGTTTGTGTGTGTAGATAAAAAACCCCATCATTTCTTGAGATGGTATCCACTTTTCCCCATTCAGGCAACATGCTATGAATGACAATACTTTCTGAAAAAATTCTAATAATTTCACTTTTTTTTAAATAATGAAGGGATTTCATAGAAGTTTAAATTTTTTTTTCATTATATAGAAAATTTAAATCTGAACATTTTGAACAAGTGAAAAAATAGACATTCTAATTGAAAGACAATTTCCAATTTTTTGTGTTACTCTGAAATAGGAAAGTCTATGATATACTGCATCAAGTGATAGCTTCTCTTAAACTTTTAAAACAAATTTATGCATAAACCAGAACTGCTTTTAAATACGTAATGAATACCTTCAGTTGCTGAATTTGCACTTCATGACCAGTTGAGGGAAACATTGATTTGCATTTTTAGACTGTTATATCAGATGAGAACGTTTTCAGTAAAAAGAAACATAACAATCAGCACAGTGAACACGAAAAACCTTTGTTAGCAGGTAATTTGTCCAAAATACTTTCCCAGAAGTACCCAGTGTGTCACTCTAGACCAGAATAGTGAATTTTCAAAGCAGGGTTTGAAGGATGTTTTTGGCAGCTTACCCAGGGACTCATGGGCTTGTTTTCTTCAGATTTCTCTTTTGCAGTCTGCTCTGTCAACCTCTCGAAAAACCTGTTCAATAAGTGTCTAGGTTCTGCTTCATTTCTATGCCCTGCTTTTACGTGAATGCAAATTCACATGAACCTCACTTCTGCTGGGAATTGATCGCACCTGGCACTTAGGGGATGAGGCAAGAAACCCTACAGCGATCCCTTCCCTGATAGTTTTCCCACCAGGGAAACGTCAGCGCCAAAGTCCATAATTCTGCCTTCTACATGCAGATCAGCGTTTGCTGGAGAGACGAAGAACCTGCAGACTGGGAGGAGAAACATTTCCTGTTGGAAATCACTTCCAAAACTCAATCTTCCTGTGGCTGCAGCCTGGGAACCATCCCAGTAGGTTCATTCCTTTGTCCTCAAGCTGACAATCACTTTTACTTTAAGCAACTATTCTCCCCCTCTGTCATGTGACCTCCTGTTAATTATGAGGAAGAAGACATTTCCCCTCCAAACCTCGCCTGATCTGGAGTCTCCGTGATTCTCTTCTTCCTTTCTAAAACATTTTCTCCTGATGGTGAGGGCTGGCAGACGCTTGCAGGATATGTGCCTGAAAGCCAGCCCAGCCAGGACAGCGATGGGGACTAAGTTCACAGCTCACACACAGGACATCAACTGTGCAAAATAATCTCTGGTGGAAAAACGGCAATATTTTAACTTTGACACTCATTGGCCAGAGGTAATTGTGAGCTCCTGTCTGTTCTTGTATCAGGTATCTGTTTCAGAGCTGCAAAAAGCTTAGGGACTCTGGCATGTTGTGTCTCTCAGTGCATTTTGGATCCTCAAATGTAGCATAACTTTAGGTTGAACGTAGTCAACAAGTACTGATTTAATTTTCTCATATCTTCACATTTCTAAACTAGTGTTTTGGAAATAAGCAGTGTTTGGTGGCAGAGGGGCAGAGTTAAGACATGGCATCTGTAGGTTTTCAGGGCTGTCTTGGAGGAGACAGAAACTGAGGTGTTCAATATATCCTCAGCCATTCTACAGGATGCTTAAAATTGCAGATCTGAAAAGCTAGTACCTCTTTTTTTGCCACATGTCAGGTAAATAATTAGTAAAGTCAAATATAAAAGAAAAAAAACCCCATAAAAATACAGCAGAAAGCAGTACTGTGATGCTAGATCTTTTAATGAGAGTAAGAAGCAGTGTCTACAGCAGTTACAGCTTGTAGTAGTACAGAATAGGAGTATCTAGAGATTCATACATTCTTTTAACAGGGAGTTAGTACATTTCACAGCAGATGCTTTGGGACTACAGTGGTGTTTGGTGAAGAGCAGAGCTGTCACCGCAGTATATGGTGAGATGAGGCATCTGCTCCGGTCTGCATCTCCTTCTGCAAAGCTACACATCAAAGTACACAGTAGATCCACCAATAAAGGCAATGAAGGAAGAGTTGAGTCTAAGACCAGGTTATTTGAAATAGCTGCAGACACTGAAGAGAGATGCTAAGCACTCAGGATGATTCCTGACCGTAGTCACTGTCACAGGAGCTTAGCAAAGGTAAAATTCATACAGGAGTCGTAAATCACTATTTTGCCTTTTGTTTCCTATCCGGTTGTTGTATGCGTGGGTTTAGCAGGGGTAGCAGGGGTAGCAGCTCCCATAGCTGTATCTGCGGCTGTAGCAAGAAGAGTAGGGGTAGCAGTAGCGGGAGCTGTAGGACGGGTAGCAGTCGCGATAACCGTACAGACCCCTGTAGCCCCGGTAGCCGCAGGGGCTCCCGCAGTCGTAGGTACGGCAGCTGTACACGGTCCCGTAGTTGCAGGGAGAGTAGCAGGCATCCTCACACTGGTTCTGGTAGCAGAAAGTCATCTTGGTGTGATGGAGGGAGGCAGGTCTGTAATACAGCAGAAGAGAAGATAAGCACAGAAACCAAGCAGCAGCTGGCTGCTTCTAGCAAACCCTGTGTAAGCATGGGAAGGAGGAGAGAAGGGCAACCACAGGAACCAACTGAACACATCCACCCAAAGCTGTACCCTGTCTCCTCCTTGCCCAGATCACTCCATTCTGGTTTCCCCCCTTCTTTTCTCCGTAAAAATAAATTATGCTGCTTTTCTTCTTGCCATTGCTTAGACTTGGCAGTCAAGGTTCAGGCAGTATTTGAGAGGTTATTGAGAGGATTGGGTTCTCTCTATCAGTGTCCACTGTTCCTCTGAAGGCCATAAGTGAATAGACAATAGTTCAGGAGTTAGTTTTGCAGTTTTTGCCCTCGAGACAAGACAACACCGAGGAAATCCTCCCATTGAGGAAGTTAGCAGTACTCTGTTTAAAAAAACAGCTTATTTGTTTGGACCCGTGTCCATGCCTTAATTGCCTGTTGAATACTGTACTTGCTTTTTGTTAAAAATAATCAGAAAAATGTAATGCATTTTCTGCTTCAAAATAAAGAAGCCTGAAATGCTTCAGTATATCATAAACTAAGGTAATTTCTCATAGTGCATGGCTACATGAGACAGTCTAAGCTTATGTGGGCATCTTAATATAAAAAAAAAAAAAAATTGTACTTTCAAGACTGTGAAATCACAGCTTTTGTGTTTAAAGTAAAACTGCCATCTGTATGGTGCTATAGCACCACAGCATTTACACAGCAATAAAACAATAAGACATTGTAGTAAGTCTGACTTACCAAGTTCAGGGAGAATGCAAGTCCTGAGATGCGAGTAGAGAGCCCTGAATTTCTCTCCCTTTTATATGTTTATCTGACCAAGCCTACTGTGCTTGAAACTCATATTCCTCACAAAACAAATTTTCTTATGCACGTCATTCATTCAGTTGATGTAATTGTTTTTCCTGGTTTGTGATTATTAGTCAGTTCTTGGCTTCCAAAAGCATGACATTGCATTGCAGTTTTCTTTCATCTTCAGACTTCCTGGGTCAATTATATTTGTAGAATTAGTGTGGTGAAATCTGGGTTATAACAGGAAAGGTAGGGAAGGATATTGAGAGCAGAATTGATTGACATTCACAATCCCAATTTTGGATGAATGGACAAATTTCAGTATATGAAGCCTGCAATGTCTCTGGAGTGTTTTGAGGAACAAAGAATTTCAAAATTTTTGCAGAAATAATAATCCCTAGAAAGCATTTTTTTGTTTTTATTCAAAATTGCATTTTTAGGTCAGAATATCAGCATTTTTGGTCTTTATAATTTTGTTTGTAGTATTTCCAGCTCAAATGGAAAAATATAAGAAAGGTGTTTGGGTTAGAGGACAAATATGGTCCTTGCTGCAATAAAATTTTCATGGATCTGTTAATTGTATACTGTGAACTGCCACAGGAAGGTAATTTTGTAGAAAATCCGATTTGCTTGTTTGCTCTGCTCTACCAATTACTTTACCAAACTTCAACAGCCACCTTCTAAGCCTACCTAGAAGGAAACTGGGGTCCCTTTTGGTGTGAGAGTAGTGGAAATATTTTTGAATAAGGTAAGGAGTTGGTGCCAAGACTTTATGAGAACCCTTAAAACAGGTAGCAATCAATAATAAATCTAAAGGTTTTCAGGCAGAAATACTGATATTTGACATTTTAAGGCTTTGGACCATATATGAAATAAACTTAGAAACTCAGTCTTCTGGAGAAGCAGCTCAAGCAAGGCAAATTTAATTAGATCCAGAAATATCAGCTTAGTGATTATTTGCACTTAGATCAGAAAATGATTCGCTCAGGGGTTCATTACAAGGAACAAGACAAAGTGAACAGGAACCTATCTCTGTAATAACTGTAGTTTTCCTGAGAAGTCCCCCAAACACTAAATATGGTTTAACATGACATCTTAATGTTGTTGAGGTGTTTAACTTAATGCTGTTAATGACAGTGAATAATGCTGAGCCCTGTGAATGTGACCAGGTAAGCAGCAACATCCCGGTCTTCCCTGGTGACCTTCACCTCAAAACATTGCTGTTTACTCGCACCTAAAGGAAGGATAATAACAGACATGTCAGATGTTCTGGGCCTTTCTCTGAATTTTGAATATCAAAGCCTTCATTAATACTTATTAAAGATTTACATGTACAAAGAGATTTATTATTTCAATATTAATGCTACGTTACTGGAAAACGCCCGGTGTTATGTAACACAGTTTCTAAAAACGTCTATCAGGTTATCCTGTTTCTAAGCTTTGGTAAGGTTGTAATTTATAGGGTCAGAATTGGGTCTCTGAAATTTTTTTCTCTAAAAATACGTCATATACATACCATTTCAATGCTTACAGGCCAATTTTCTAGCTGAATCAATAAGCGCAGAAATATCCTATTGCATGACGGCATCAAATCAATGGTCTTTCCCCCTTTGCTAGTCACAGGAAATGTTGGTAGGGATTGGCAAGAACGTGCTGTTTCACGTGCCATTAAAGTTATGAAATACATGTGAAGGACAGGCTACCCTTTCCACAGATATTTCAGAAAAATAACGTACAACAAAGTACATGGGCCAACATGCACTGTGAGGCTGGTCGTCCAAAAATGGCATATTTGGTAATTTGTACGTCTTTGCATGTTCTGTCAACTTGTTGCCGTACCGAAGAAGTGAATTCAGCACGATGATACCAAGGCTTAATTGCCCTGTATAGTTTTGAGATGAAAGAAACCTGGAGGGTGTAGCCTGCATGTCACAGTACCGGGCCAATAATCAGAAACCCTGGGGAGAACCGGTATATCAATGAGAAGGAGTCATGAGGGAAGCAAAATGTGTTTGGTAATTGGAGCCGACCCAGAGCGCAGACGTGCCTTTCACGTGCTGGGCGGGACTGGGCGCTCTATAAAAACCCACACTGCTGAGAACAATGCATTCGCTTCTCCTGCCTTATCCTCCTTGAAGAAGTGGGTAAGTAAGGAATAGACTTAGAAAACTGCATGGATATTGAAGAGATGTATTTCATACTATTTCCCTCCTCATTCTCTCCTTCTCAGTTACTAATCTACAACTGTTTTAGATTAATGGACTGGGAATTAAGGTTGTGATTTGATGAGAATTATTTATAAGTAAGATATTCTTGTCTCCCTGGATTTTCATTAATATTTGAGTGTTTCAAACTGTCAGTCCTGTGCATGTCCCTCTTGTCCCTTAAAGCCTTTATCTCAGTATGGCTATGAAGGGTTTTCCAGTTTATTTCCTAATGGCTTGCTTTTGACATAGGTGTCATCTTTCAGAATCCCATCTCCCATCATAATCCATGGGTGCAGCCTGTGGGACTGTACAGGAAAGTTCAGAAAGGCTGGTCAAGAAAGGGGAAGATGGCACACTAAAAAACAGGATAGAACAATAGAGGAGCACAGAGGGTGTCAGGCAGTGTGCCTGGGTTTGCTGGCTCCCTCTTCTCCCCCTGCATGCTTGCAGCATTTGTTTGAGATTTACTTGCTGTTGAAAGCATTGCCTTACAGGCTTTTTCTTCCCTGTGGTGTTTCAGGCCTGCCTCCCTCCATCGCACCAAGATGACTTTCTGCTACCAGAACCAGTGTGAGGATGCCTGCTACTCTCCCTGCAACTACGGGACCGTGTACAGCTGCCGTACCTACGACTGCGGGAGCCCCTGCGGCTACCGGGGCTACAGGGGTCTGTACGGTTATCGCGACTGCTACCCGTCCTACAGCTCCCGCTACTGCTACCCCTACTCTTCTTGCTACAGCCGCAGATACAGCTATGGGAGCTGCTACCCCTGCTACCCCTGCTAAACCCAGAAGGATTTAACAGGAAATGAGGACTGAGAATTAAATACCTGGATTCATGGCTGCTGTTAGGGGGAGGTTTTGCAGAAGTTCTGAGTCCAGGACTGTGACTGAGAGCCATAGTATTTTGGAGAGCTCAGTGTTTCTGTAAAACTTCTTCAATGTTCTTCCAAAATATTTTGTCTTCTTTATTTCCTACTGACTTCTTAACCCTACATAGGTTTGGTGTTGTAAAGGAAGCCAGGCTTAACATGGGTTAACATGTGTAAACAACTTCTTAACTCATTTATAGCTCTTTACCAGCTAACATTTATGAAATCTATAGTGTACTTGTACTAGCCTTCCTATGAATATGTTTCTGACTTAACTGCTTTTGAAGATTCAACAAAGTAAATCATCTGATCGGATTTGTTTCATTGGACTTACAGCAAGTTGATAAGCTTGAAAATGGAAATCAATAGGGAAATGCTACAGCTGTAGCAGCAAAAATTGTACCAATGAAACGAGGAATTTTTGCAGATATAAATTAATTTCTGTGCGCATTCTTCCTGCTCCTGCTTCCTATATTTAGATTGTGATTGTGAGCTTTATTCTTATTAAAAATGTTATAGCATCATTACATTTTCCTGATTTTGATTTTTATGACTTGGATATATGAAGATTTTTGTCCCTTACTTGATATGTTTTACAGAGACATACTACACCCTGTAGCTTTTATGAATGTCAGCTGACCCTGAGCACACATTTTGCAAACTAATAACCCAGTAGTATCTCATAAAACAAAGTTACTCCTTCTGGAATTTTGTAGGAAGGATTTGGAAATATTCTTTTAAATTTTCCTTAGCATCACAGTGTGTCTGCAGACATTGGACATAGGAGCACCACATCTTAGTGATTTATAAATGCACAGACTGCCTGCAGGCAAACCCAATTTAACTGGGGAATAAGCCAAGAATTTGGAAGAATATCCCTTTCTCAGGTGCTTTTGTGCTGGCAGTGCCTGGGACGCTTTCTGGATTTAGAGACCTGGTCTATTACAGAGCAGAAAATTGAACACTTTCAATTCCCCTTACCTTGGGATGCTAAGGACAAATGTTTGCAAGTGTTATTGCAAGGCTCCGAGTAATAATGGAATGGTGTGAAGTTCCCAGGCTGCACAATCACACGGTTGGTATTAAGGTGAGATCCCCTGATGCAAGTCTGAAGTTACCCTATTATTCATGACTGAAGTACCTAACTGGCAGCAGTAGTGACCTCTTAATAATATGATGCTGTAATGCAGTCCACACATAAAACACCTGGTAAAGTGCTTTGCAGGACCTATTAAACAGTAGAACCCTTATTGTGAATATAATTGCTGTTCTTTGAACACACACAGAGGCAATTTGAGGGCAGCCTCACAAGAAGAACAGAGGTCAATTGTATGACAATACAAAATATGAGTACAAAATTCATTGAAAACCTTTACAAGTAAAGTTGTGGGTTGCACTTCCAGCAACTTTTGGGATGGAGCTTCCTCATAGCTACTGAGGAGATTTGTTCCTAGGAAAGCACTCACTGACTTTGGTGCCTGGCATGTTCCTTGCAGGAGCACAGTGCAAGCTGCTGTTCAGCATGTATCTTGACACTGAGGTCTATAAATTTAGCTGGAACTGGTCATAATTTCAATGTTTCATTAGCTAAATCTATTAAATAAAATCTGGGCAGTTATGAATATGTTGCTAAGTAATAACTGGAAAGCATTAAGTGTCTCAGAGTGCACAAGTAAGAGACAATGTTGGCTTAAAATAACTGCTAATATCTCAGTAGTTCTACAGACTGTTTATGGATGTAGCTGTTTTAACAGGTGACCTATTTAAAAGAAACTTAAGAGATTCATGGAATGCCACACTTACGTAAGGTTTTGCACTCCAGGAAATCTTAGCATAAGGCTAGAAAGAAATCCAAATTTCTGGGATAAGAAGGCAAAGTAACTAATAGCAGGGTCTACCATGGTTGTTTGTAAAAAGCCACTATTGAATGAAATACTTGACGGCTATAAAATCACATTCTGACTAAAGCATATATTGAAATGTCTCAACATGTACTTTTGAAGTGATGATTATAAAATAACAAAGTGCCTAACAAGAGCAGTAAGCTTCTAGTAGAGTAATAACACACTATAAATGTGTAAAATAGTTACCGGTTTCTGAGAACTGCTTTGAAGTTCTCAGACTACCTAGGGTGGAAAAATGTGAAGACACCGTACATTTCTACTTGAGAAAAGGACCACAAAGAAACAAATAAATTCACTGATATGTTTTCCTTTGAAAGCTATCCCTTACAGTAGGGCTAATAGCCTGTTTGTAACTTGTGTGCTAAAACACAAGGTTGTCTATCACAACGAGTGGAACCTCCCAGAAAACCTGTGCACTAACCCACCTGCCATCTGACATTTTACCCTCTGGTTTGAGCTCCATTATCAACATATCCCTGGCCAACCTGGAAAATCAGAAGAGCAAATGCAAACAAACAAAGCAGAAACCAAGTGATTGATGCAAAATAGATTCTTTAATGTGGATGGAAAATGGAAT
>NW_010252692.1:0-12159 GCF_000690775.1 Eurypyga helias
CCCGCGGTCACCGCGGGGCCGGCGACAAGCCAGCACAGCCCGGAGCATCTCGGCGAGCGGGCAGCAACAGCCTCTGCTCCCGGCCTCCTCCGGGCCAGTAATTGGGTGTGCTTAAAATCAACCCGGCTAACAAGCCTGTTGTCCTCCTCACCCCACCCCCGCGTGTGAAACATTGTCATTAGGCGTCTAATATCTCCATCGCTTCCAGGGGGGGAATGGGAAGAGGCTGCTCGGAAAAAAAACCCAAACAAAAGAAAGTGTGTGAACTCCCAGCGCCCATATGCACAGCACAATGCAAAGCGGGTTAATATCAGTTAGCAGTTCTGCAGTGACCTGTAAAGTTGCCTCTCTGGAAAGATTCTTGATGTATTACTTAACATGGCTACACAGTTATCTGTCTCGGCATTAATGCGTCCATTAAATCACTGTTGAGTAGCATCAACCTACTCCCGAGTCTTTCCATCCCCTGGGAATATGGTTTCTAAACAGGATCAAACATGTGATGCTGACAAGTCATGAGATAAGTTATAATTAATTAGAGTTTGCTACATCCACAGAACGGGTACTTGGGGGAGTGGGGAAGGACCGGGCCATTAAGGAGTTCAGTCGGGAGGGAGGATCTATAATATTGAGTTGGAAAACAAGAAGAAGTAATAATCAAAGGTGGCCGAAGAAAACTGCAAACCTTTAGCTTTCAGAACTCAGTCAAGATTAAAGTCGTTCTTGATGGGAAACACACCATCCCCTTCTTAATGAAAACCATGGGGAGACTGATGGTGCGGATGGCTTCTTAAAGAGGGAGAGAAAAGCCTCACTCCAGGTTTGAGGACAAAAAACAACGGCACAATTTGCAAAGGGAAGAAGAGGAGAGGAAGGAGCTGGGCGAAGGGACCTGCCGTGCCTGGCTGAGCAGGGAAACCGCATCCAGAGGTCACGTCCCCACCCGACAAACACTTCGGGGTCGTTTTGCAGATGTTCCCCTGATTCAGAAAGATCCGTCGCACCCCCACCCCCCGCCCCAGAGCGTTCTGGAAGCTGCCGAACCCCCTCTCTCCTGGCAGACAAATGGCCCCTCTTGCCCTGGGCTGGGGCCAGCCTCCAGCCCTCCCCCTGCCCTCTCTCTACTGGGAATGACAGTTAAAAATCAGACTGCAAACAAGTGGATTTTGGTCTGGGCTGCAATAGCCCTTATTTGCTTTGCTTTAACAAACAGCTGGGGGGGTGTTTACTTTCAGGCTGGCTGTAAAAGCCCCGCACGGGAGGGGAAAGGCAGAGGACGGAGGTTAACCGGCGGCGTGGGGCGTCTTTCCATGCCCTTTGCGAGTCAAAGCGATGGCTGGGTTTATTTGCTTGCTCTCTGCAATAAATGGGAGCCCTTCAGGTGAGAAGATGCTGGAAGGGTGGAATGACAGGACAGATTTACACCTGTCCTTACAGCTTACTCTGACAACCCCTATAGCCTACAGAAATGACCAGTGGTGCCGCGTAGTCTGGGGAAGCCAGCAGGTTCACTCTGCTTTTTTGTTGTTTTTTTTTTTCCTCTCTGTTCTCCCCCCACTCCTGCTTCTTCCTCCCTTTCTCCTTTTTCTTATGGCACGATATGAAGCACAGAGAGATCACCCGGACTGATACGCTTCCCCTCGCCACCCCCTGCCCCAGGGAGAACAATATCACAGCCCACTCCATGGAGCCCCTTCTCGGCACCTCCTTGGCTGTGCAGGGTGCCCAAGCTCTGCAGCCACCACACTACAGCCTCCTGCTAAATGGCCTTTTCGTCACCGGCTTCCTCCGATTCTCAGCTGTCCCCTCCCAGCCAAGAAGGTAGAGGGGAGATAACCCCCCTTATGTCCTGTCCCCCTCGTACTATCCCACCTCGATGACAGAGGTTGTCCAGATGCCTCTGGAATCTGGCTGGACCTGGCTGCCATCTTCATCTGTGGAGAGGACAAAGGCTGCATTCCCCATCTCCCAACCCAAGGGCCTGTTGCCACCTCGTAGTGCCTGCTGAAAGCCCTCCTCAAAGCCAGCTCTCAAGTGTGGCGTCTGGTGGAGCCAGGACCACTCAGCCCCGCGTTCAGCACTCCTGGATGAAGGGCTGGCCTCAGCCGTTCAGGCTGAGGGCATGAGGGGTGTTGCTGAGGGTCCCGTCCCCTCTGTAGAGAGGAGTGGGATCAGTTTCGGTAGCCCCCAGCCAAAAACATCTTGTGAGCAAGCAACGCAGACCAACATCTCGTCACCCAGCCTCATGCAAACACCACTTAACAGGACCTTTGGATGCTCTCTTCCAGCATTAAGTTATATTCAATGAGCCAAATATAAAAGCCACGCGACACGGCAGCACGTAACAGAGGTCTTCTGACGGATCCCACGTGTCCACGTTAGGTGCCCACATTCCCAGGACAGCAAAGTCCTCCGGCACGGGATGCACAATGTAGGACGCCACACACAGAAGAAATACCAGACCCTAAGCTGCTCTAAGCGTCTTCATCTAAAGTTTGATAGGTGCCATGTTCTGCTCTGCAACGGAGCCAAAGTCACCCGTTCTTACAAAAAACCCAGTGAAGGTTTCTCATCTCCCTGTGCCTATTCTTAGGCTCATTCCAGTGATGATTTCCCAATTACACAAAGGCAAGCAGTTGCAACAGTAAAGACCGGGAATGCCTCACAGGAGGACTCTTGCCTCCCTGGGGCTAGGAAAGTATAGAGAACCTGACCCAAATGAGGCAAGCATGGGGATTTGCAAACAGGTCCCTCTGCTCATGGCGACAGCCCTAAGCCGTGGGCTGGGGTTATAGCCAGAGGCAAGCACTCGAGATTCCTCTAAAATCTTCGGGAACATCTAAAGGTTCGGCACTTCTGAAAATCTCTTAAGGCTTCTTCAGATGCCTGGAGAGAGATTTCACAGCTTGCTTCCTCTTAATAGCTGAGTTTTGAGTCTCTGGCCAGAAAAATAGGCTGTGCAACTGCAGGGCGCCTTCTCTAGGATAATTAAGATTCATAACTCACCATTTCACCTATGATACACACCACTATTGCGTAGCGATCATGAGATACCATCTTCCATTGTAAAACTCACCCCAGTGAAGAGGTGGACAAGGATATCACAAAGGGGTGAGGAGTTAAACCTTTTACAGCCTGGAAGGAGCAGCGGTGCCTTTCCATAATGCATTCCCATTTGGAGGCTGAGGCTTACTGGGCTGGTTCTGCCAAAGAAGACGTTGCAGGAAGAGTTGAGGCCAAGAATGTATTTTGGAAACTTAAAAACCAAAAGGTTTTGGTTGATTTTTTGCTTTTCAGTTACGTTATTTTGGATACCATTTTCAAGGTCTCGTCCTCATTGCCTTAAATGATCTGGACCCTGTCTCTTAGGGAAACCACTTCCGCCGTGTATGCTGGGATCACTGGAGGTGCTGGAGTTTATACCAGGAGGAGGTTGCAAAGGGGAGGGTGCTGACAGCAGGCTTTGCTCAGTGAGAGGCCCTTAGCAAGACAACCCACTTCTCACCTCCATTTACCAAAGCCTGGATGTGGTTCCTTCCAGGTGGAGATCCACTTTTTTTCCACCAAGGATTTCCCAGATGGGAACACACGCATGTTCTGCCCTGTCAGGTCCCAAACACTCTGGATTTCCTCCCTACTACTGCTCCCCTTCTGCAGAGCGTACACAACACATTCAAGGCATCCCAGAAGTGCAGGGTTTGCTGCATCTCCCCGAGACATAGCCCATCTGCATATATTCAATGACGACGTCTGGGAAGCCTGGATGTGTTCAGCCTAGACATAGTTTCCAGGCACGGAAAAGGGTGTGCTCGGAAACCTCAGACATTTTGTAAGCCTACTCAAGACCTACCATGATCAGATAGTTTATCCAGCCAAAGAAGTCCTGAAGATGGAGCACATGGCTGGGAAAGATCAGATCTGGAGGAAGTTAAGGACCTTCAGAAGACACTTCCGAACGTGCAGTTTTTCCTGCATGACACACAGGGTCACTCTTGTCAACAAATATCCTATTTTAATATTACATTAAACTTTTATGGCGTACTTTGAGTCCATGATATAGGCACAGTCAACAAACCTAAAAATCAATTAATCAGTCCCTAAGCGAATACCCACTGAGAGGAGAAAGGCTCCCATTAATTTCTCCAGACTTCAGGTCAAGCCCTAAATGTATAAAGATCAAAAGACCTGGAGATAAGCATCGGGCAAAATCATCAGCGGTGGGATTTCCAAGGGCCACACTCAGCCCCTTGCAAGTAGATGGGTAAAACAATATCGAGCCAAGATTTGTTTGGTTCCCTTTTTTTTGCAATGAGGTAACTCTTGATTTTGTTTTCAAAGAAAGGAAACGGTGAAAGAAGTTGTTGGCAATTTTCACCACAAGTGATAGTTTTCCTAGAGGCGTGTGTGTGCCTTGCACACACACATCGCTCCTAAGTTCCTGAGAAGATGAGTGACAGCCAAATTGCCTTGCAGCCTTCGCTCTTTGCACATCTCCCCTGCCAGGTTTGCACCGAGAACAGGTGGCTTTCGCACCTTGCACATATTTCTCCTGGCTGAGTGTTAACAGTGAAATCAAATCCTTTCCTTTGACCTAGGAATTTTGATGGGAGAGGGAAGGGTGTCTTGTTTGAGGGGGGTGTGGCACTTCTTTCCACAGGAACATTTATCATTTCTCTGCTGAAAAAGAGACCAATAACCCATACCCCGTGCCTGTTATTAGCCCGTGAATTCAAAGGTGTCTCAGTTTTAATGGGCCCTTAGCAATAATGCAGGCACCTCATCATTTATCATCTTGTGCTGACATCTTCCTTGATGCAGAAAGCTCCTGAATGGCACTTCTAAAAGACATTTCCGCAGAATGAGCCGTGAAGGGTCTTGTAGCTTTCCCTATAGTCAAGCAAAAGGAAGACCTGAGGCATGTTTTATGCCTTTGTGCAGGAAAGACTGACAGTATCAGACACCCTATGTTCTCCTCTCTAGTCTGTCTCCAATGCCAGGCACAGCACCGAGGATGAAAATCAACCTCAGAGGGCCACCTCCCTCTTCAGCAAGGGCAGGAGGGATAATACATAGTAGCATGGGCAGGAGAGCCCTGCTCCCACCTCCTTCCTGAATCCATGAACACATCGAAGCCAGCACGGCATGGAGATGTCCCTGCACAAGGCAGAACTGACCCAAATTACTTTCCTCTCTCCCAAAGCAAAGCAGAAACAAAGGGGTGAATCACAGCTTTGACCTACAATTTGAAGCCTGCTTTTTTCCCAGGGCTTTAAGGAAATCTCATGTTAAATCCATAACTGAGTCCTAAGAGAGACAGGCAAAACATCCTCTGACACAGCTGACCTCCTTTCTCTCTCCCCGAGATGATGTTTTTCAAGGAAAGAAGCCAAAAATTCAGCTTAGGGAAATGAGCAGAGCCCGGCTGGGTTGGTAGCGCTGAGCTGACTTCGGCCAGGCAGGCACTGCCTCCCAACCTGCTCCTATGCAAATCCCACCGCCACCAACCCCTTTGGCAAGGCTCCTCGTTCCTCCTGGTAGCCAGGTTTGTGCACATACAGTCTTGCCACAAATTCATTTGCAATGGCCTTAAATGACAACAGCTGATTTCGACGCTCGCAACAGTAAATATTCCATTTTCCCCTCGGAGGGCTTGGCAGCGCGATGTTGATTTTCTTCTCCAAACCTCGCCTGGCAAAGGTTTCCCTATCTCATAGCCTCATGCTAGCACAAGGCTCTGTAATTAGTGGGTCTGGAGTCTTTCATTCAAGTGCCTTCAAGGACTTTGAAGCATGAAAAATTTTGACTCGGGGGCCCCTGAGGCAAAAGCCCAAGGATTACTTTGCCCAATTTACTTACAAGGAAACTGAGGTACGGCAGAGAGGAACCTCTAATTTTCACGAGTCTGTTCATTCAGGGTTCCTCGTTTTCCACACTCCCAACTCAAAAATGCCCTGAAGGCTTCAGTATTCAGGGCTGTTGAGCAGCCAAATATTTGGCGGAAGGATTTTGCAGCGCTCCAGAGAGTCAACTCCATCATCTTCCAAACCACCCACTCAGAAAAAATCAGGGCATCCAAAACTGGTGGTTTGTTACACTCAGCTGATAACAGGGTGTGTTATTAATGAGCCCCAGATCTCAACCTTTCTGCACTTTCATTGAAGACATATCTAGAAGGGAAAATAGGAAAGCAGGTAATATCTTCTGCCTGAGAGCTTGGTGTGTGGGCAAAGGGTGGGAGGAAGGGAGGTATTTCCAAGCAGCTTCAGAGGAGGCTCAGTGCCTGCACTTGCCAGGTGACACCCCTGTCGCAAGAAGCACGGAGGGTGATGAGCATCGGAGCAGAATGAGCGTGGCCCGGTCTCTAGCAGGTCTGCACCCTTGGTTGATTGCCCGCTTTAACTCAGTTACACTAAGACTTAGGCATGAGCTCACCCCTCGTTTGCCCCCAAGGGTCCGGCACAAGGGATGGACTCTGTTGCGTGGTTTCCCCGGCGTCTGCTAACGCGTGGACACGGCTTTATCACCCACTCTGGGTACCATGCAGCTGTCCCCAGTTTGGATCCTCAGGCCTCTACCAGAAATGGGTGCTTGCTATAGCACCCACTGCTTTAGTGGGAATCACTAATGGTCTCCTCCTCGATCCTACCGCCGTCTGTTTTCACAAAAGTTTTAGGAAACTGTCATCCTTTGGTTAACTTCCACTGAAACCACCATTTGCATTCCAAGGTACTAGGAGGAGGGGATGGAGGGGAAGGGTAAAGCCACTTAAACCTCCTTTTCTTAGCAACTGTCTGGAAAAAAAAAAAAAGGAATAATTGTGTATTATCCACATGCAGCCAGGGAAGAAGCTACAGGAAAGAATCCATCAAAGAAGGAAACGAGATTCAGATATTCAAGGAAGAGATTTCCAACTTGACTTATGATTTCTCCTCCAGGATCTCATTGCAACAGGCCCTGTGCAAACACACAGTGAGAGACAATTTCCTGCACTAGATGTATGAAAATCTAAGCTGCAGAGACAGAGGGAAAATGGGAGGGTTAAGGCGAATTGAACTGACTCACTCTGGGTTACTTATCTGGTCAAGAATAGAGGCAGGGAGAAATAATCTGAGGCTCCAGAGCGCCAGTCCAACACTCTGGCCTTCAGACAAGCTTGCTCCTACCTGCCCCTTTGATTTGTTCCTATCGCCATGGGGCAAGGGCCACCTCCTATCAACATGAGGAGCTGGGCAGCAGCCACAGAGCAGCACACGGAGAAATACCAAGGGAAGACCATCTGAGAATGCCAAATACTTGTGAGAATGGAGTGTCTGCTGCCAACAAAACAGAAAGAATGATAGTATCACATGCGGGCTGGAGTATATCAGCACGGTTCCCCTGCAGCCAGGGCTCTGCTCATGAGGCATCAGCAGGATCAGCTACACGCTATCAATCACTAGTGCCAGACAGAGGGGAGCTGTGAGCTTAGCCAAGGTTATACCCCAGTTAGGACAGCACCAGCATGTGGTCCCAAGCCTGGACGTGTCGAGCAGGGAGAGGGAAGGGTGATAAAACCAGAAAATAACACCAAAATAGTGACGTAAATTAACCGCTGTGAGTAAAGAAAAGAGAGGGGAATCCGGTGCTGGTAAAGGTGAATGAAACCTTCTTTATCCCTATGAATCCCTGAAAGAGTTAACAAAATAGTAGGAAAAGGAGAACAGAGATTCTAATTTATGGAGAGGTTCAAAGGGCTTTTGATAAAGCCCTTCAGTAGAGTCTCTGAAGGAAATTTTATAATCATGGGGTTGGGAGATAAAGTGCTGTCATAGATTAAAAACTTGTTGAGACAGAAAACAGAGGAGAAGGAAATAAATGGCAAATGACCAGCATGGAAATAATTTAGGAGAGGTGTCCCCAGGATGAATTTGGAAAGTGGTTAACTGTAGTATGACTTTATGACTAATAGCAATTAAACCTGGTAAAATAATAAACAGAAGCATACTAACAACGTCACCCTGCACCCATTGCCTGCCTACGCTGTAGAGAAGAGTCTGATCTAGAACAACCCATCAGTCTTTTTTGATTACCTCAGGGGAAAAAAAAAGAACCCAAACCAGTGTTATTATTCACATTAGTTCCTCATGAAAGCAAGAACAGAAACATTCCAATGACAATGACACCTCACTGTCCCCACTCCCTCCACAGGCAGACGTTTCGAGAGCGCACTGACAAAGGATACTCTGCACTAGGAAAGCAGAGGAGCAGGATTTTTTTGGCTTTCAGTTGCAATAAAGTTTTCAGTGATTCCCTCCTCCTCACTTCTCCCCTTTGCCAACTGCCTTTCCTGAGCTCACACGGGCTGCGACGCACTGGCTGAGAAACATCCATGGGAGAAAGCAAGGTGCGTGCCTCGCTGGCAAGTAAAAACCACGTAGTTATGCTGAGCCGAGGTGAGAATGCTTGCAAATACCAGGGGGATGCAGGGATATTCTACAGAAGGGTGGGATACCAGCAAATAAAGCTGAGCAGCATCTAGGTATCAGCTGAAACTGGGTTTTCCTAAGTCAGCCCCCTGAGTCTGAAAGCAACGAGAGAGCAGTGGTCCTGCCACCAGCGGCCTCTCGGGGAGACCCTCCACAAGCCCTCGCCTGCTCAGCTGGCTGGGGCCAGCCCACGGCTCGGGCAAGGAGCCCTCCAGAGCTGAAAGGTGTTTTGCAAGGAGTCAGGGTGGGGATTTCCTTGGCAGCAGCTCAGCACCGGAGCAATTCTCCTGCACGCTGTGAGGGGATGCTAAGCTACTGCAGGAGACATGCACGTGGCACAGGGCACACGAACAAACTTCAGGCTTCTTTTACTAAAAGAGGTGCAGAACAGATGATGGTGAAATGCCCTTTCCCTCTTCCCAAACCCAGGAAAACATCGACTACCTGGGACGCTTTCCGCATGCTGGCTGCCCCCCACCTCGGCAGCCCTGCTCCGAGACACAGGCTTGGAAAAGATCCGTCGCACCAAGTCCAGCCCCTTGTTATCCACAGGGGAAAAAAAAAAAACCCACAACAAAAGAGCAGTGTGGAGATGAACCAGATTGCACTGTCCATTTCAACCAGCCTTTAATCAAGTCATGCGATCTCAGGATAATTTGGAAAGAAATGAAAATTGATACATTTTAGGCATGCTGAGGGCAGGGAAGGGAAAGGCTGGATGCGGCTGCTGCATGAGCATGAAAGGTGGCACGGACGGTCACGGTGGGTCGATGCTCTCCCCGTGCTGCTGGGGAAGAGCAAGGCAGCTGCTCTCAGCAAGAAGGTGCTTGTCATTTTAAAAGAACCAGACTAGGAGTAAGGAAACGGTTGCAGGAATATTGATTGCACAAGATGGCTGGTTGCCTGCCTCGGCTTTGTGAGTCTATTTTTTTTTTTTTTCCTCCCCAGTGCACCCGCAACGCCAGCCCTTTTATGACAGAATGATTTTAGTGAGCCTAAACACAATGTGCCTTACAGCTGTAATTCTGGGACTCCTCGAGCATGAATCATATGATGCACAGAGCTGATAATGGGGGCAGAGGCATTTGCTTCGTTTCCAGACAGAGGGATGGAGTCGAGCTCCATCCGGCTGAACCAGTGCTACCACCGCTCCCGCACCTTTTTCCAAACACCACGGCAAAGCAGGGCCAGGTACCTGTATGAGCCCTGTTTACTGAAAACCGCCCTCCCGAGCCGCAGTGTGTCGGAGGAATCAAAGCGCGGCGCTGCCATCGATAGCTCAAGGCATTCCAGCCCCTGGTCACTTGCAAAATCTCATGACCTTGTGTAGGCAAGGCCACAAAATTCACTTGTTCAACTTCATTCTCAGACTTTCATTGAGTTTGACTCGGGGAAAAAAAAAAAAACCCAAACACCTAAAACACAAAGTATCAGAAATAAAAATAATACCAAAGGGAATGGAGTTTGCAGGGGGGGAAACCTTGCTGTCCTTCCCTCCTGCCTGGAGCTACGGCTGAGGGGGACCTGGCGGCAGAGGCACTGTGAGCTGTCACTGCAAGTGATGGAAAGGCTCGTGGGCAGGATCATGCCCACCCCCCTAGGATGGGCAGCAGGGCTCTGCAGGGCACTGAGGGGAAGCAGGACTGGGCAAACTGGGGGTGACTGCGAGTCCCTCACTGCTAGATGGATCGTCTCTTCGGCTGCAGCCAAGGGGCCGTGGTGTAGAGCCGTTGTAGCAGTCATTTGGGTTTCTTTTTTTGTTTTTATTTTCCACCCATTCTTTTAGTCCTTTCTAAACCCGTCAGATCTGAATCCATCTCTCCAGATCTCCTGGAGCAAAAGCAGTAAAGCAAACCTTGGGAGGGAGATTTGAGAGGCAGGGAAGGATCTAAGAGCACACACAGGTGCCTTCCTCCGAGCAGGATTGCGCATTTCTCTGAGGCCCAACGCACGCTGGCATCGTTCCACTGACTTCAGAGAAACCATGCTACCTCAGGACCAGAGTAATTTTCCTTAAGCAAATGCTCATGACACTTTTTTTCATTTGCTTTGATGGAAACCAGCACTGTCCCCACTGTCCTCGTGTTATACAACACATCTCCAACATGCTTTGCTTACAATTTATTTAGGTAGCCTCACGCAAAAGGTCACTGGCACAAAAAATACACATTTTTTACTATTTGTAGGTCATAAGATTTCACAGGTATGAGTGTCCTTTTATAGCATAGAAGCAAACAGCTAAGAACATATTTTGATTACCCTTTAAAACTTGCAATAAAGGTGTTAAAAGGAGAGAGTGTTTTTACGTGCCATGTCAAGCTGTAATCTACTCCATATCTCACACACACACTCTTCCAGTGGAGTGCAGTTGTTTCAAGTCTGTCTCCAATTTTTTTTTCCCTAAGTAGCGCTTGTATAACCAGCCAAGGAAAAGCAGAAAAGCCTATCTGCGACTGGCTTTTTAAAGTAGCAATTCAACGTTGTTGTTCTCCTGCCCCAAGGAGTTATGTATGACGCTGCTATTGCCTTCCCGTGGGAGGTGATAAGAAAGTTTTGGGCTCAAGTTACCAGCAGAAACACTGGGCTGGTGACAGAGAACCTCAAGTGTCCTGCTAGCCAGGAGCAGCCGTGCGCCTGATCCGCAGCTTCAATGCTCAGCTTTTTCCTGACCTACTGTGTGCAGCTCCATACGTCCCTGCATTGGAGTGGGAGATGGGGAGATGGGGACATGGGTCAAGCTGCAGGGTCCCTCCATGCATGGGTCCTGCAAAGCACCCAGCCTTGTCTCCAGCCCCATCTACAATGCTGGAAGAGAATTAGTGGGGCTACAACTGGAATTGGAGAAGCCAAAGAGCTAAGCAAGGCAGTGGGAAACGCTTAGGAGATAAGCTTGGGCTTTGTCTCCCTTTTGCTGAGAGCTCTAGCAACAAGAGTGCGAGGAAACAGAGCGCTTTTTTCACCCTTTAGCTACCTGTTGTGAATTTAGGAGAGGAGAGTGCCTAAATACCATAAAACCATCCCCTAATCCCTCTCCCGCTAGAGAGACAGCTGTCAGGAGCGCCTGTCTTCCCGACCCTGCCAACAGCCCTGCGTGTGACACCTCTGAGACACAATTACCATTAGCCGAGATTCCCAAACGACTCCCGGAGCAGCCCTATCCGTGCATCCCCTGTGATGCACTCCTTGCCCTGCTGCACTGCTCAGAGGCCGTCCGCAGCCTCCCCCAGCGACGCTTCTGCTCTCTCACCAGCCTGGCTTCAAAGCCACGAGGCGAACACAGTTCAACTCCTGATCAGCTTAAAAATAAACAAACGGCAACTCTCCTAAAACAGGAGAGCTCAAACAAATAATTATCACCTCCCCCTTGACTCTGGCTAGCAGGGCCACCGAGAGCCGGCTGCTCTTTCTGCTTCTGTGTGGTCTCCCTTATAGACAGGCGAATATAAAGGACTAAGTCACTGAAACTTAACGAGTTACTGCTCGTTAGCTGAACCACATTAACTGCCTGTGTGCGCGCTCCCTACGGATAGTTGGGGCAAACTCATTTTGTTTGTATCGGGAAGGGGCTAGGACAGCGTTTTCCAGCCTCGGAGTCTCAAGCTGGTTTCTAAGAGGTTAGCAAAGGTCTCTGGAAAACAAACCGCTTGTCACCAGTAAACCACTAACTCAGGGATCCACACCCAGTGGAGGGAAG
>NW_010252692.1:12183-13960 GCF_000690775.1 Eurypyga helias
GGCAAGAGCATGCCAAGAGCACGCACCGGGCTGGTTAACGCAGCCCGGCTGATAAGTGGTAACTCATGATGTTAAATTGCATGCAAGTACGTGTCCGTGCTTTTACTCCCTGGGCGTGAGGAGTGCCTCGAGACGGCGCTGATTGCAGCAGCCGCCCTCTGCTCTACACAGAACGCAAGGGCACCCAGAGAAAAAAATAAATAAATAAGCAAGCAATTAATACACCCATTTCAGAAGGTTTCTACGTTGTTGGAACTGCCAAAGACGGAGGGTTTGTCTACTCCAGAGAAAAACTGCGCTCCAGCTATTTTTGATCTTTCAGAGTGCTGCAAACCGTGAGGCATTCAAAGCATTTTTGAAGTGTGACAAGTATTTTTAGGAAGGTGAAAGGCAGAAAAAGTTACACGGGGTGAAAGGGAAGGAGACAGCTCTGCTCTGGGTGACTTTCCATTTGGGATGGGGTAAGAGCAGCCCCATGGACAGTTAGTGCCGAGCAGCTGACAGGCTGCGGCTTGTCCGCGTGGCCCTGCCCCTGTGTCAGCAGAGCCGTAGCCAGATAATTATACTTCTCTCTCTCTCTCCGGACATTTGCACAGAGGCCAAGCTCGAGGCACAAACCCAAAGCAAATTGCATGGTGGCATCTGTGTGCTAATAAAATGCCTGTGCGTTTGAGAGCGTGAGAACTAAGCCGGCTGGGCTTTAAAAGGCAGGAGGATGAACGGATGATAAATGTCATCCCCGTTCATCCCAGGGGTACGGGTGTCCCTGCTAAGGAAGGGTTTCAACCCGGGTCAACGTGTCCCGCGTCGAGTCCTTCCTTATCCACCTCCCACAGGTGAACTCGGGGCTGAAGCCTCCCACAGCGCAGTTCAGAGGGGCCTTAGATGGAAGGCCAGGGCCAGGGTTGGCACTGCCAGCTACAGCGGCGCTGCTTGACCCCAGGAGGGATTTATTGTTACAAACAGGTTTTTTCTCAATCAGCAAAGCTTTTGGAGCAGCCGATTATTTAGGAATATTTAATTTCTGATTTTTTTAATGTAACTTGGTTGGGATCTGTCATCTTCTGTAAAATACGAGTTTTATTTTGGGGTGGAAATTTCATATGAAATCCAAATGTACTTTATGATTAGTTTCTGTTGCCAGCTCTTTTATTTTTAATAACTTCTGAGATCAACAAAGCAATACTGTTTTCAGAGAATGTTTTGTACAATCTGTCCAGATGTTCAAATACCAATATAGAATTATTCCAAGAAAAGAAGGCCCTCTCTTCTGTCATTACAAGAAATAGATTCGCTACCGTATCATTGACAGACACCCTCCTTCTTGGTGATCAGCAGAAGTAGACATCAATTTTTATTTGTATTTTTTGTAAATCTTTCTCTATGCCATCTACCTAATGAACTCACCCCAAACAGCATCTCCCACGGTGCTGCACTATCATTTATACTGCAGGGCTAATAATTTAATTTTCATTAGGGGAGGGAAAGATAGAGATATAATTTTACTAAATTGCTTCCCTTTGGATAATGTTCATCCTCTGGCCACTTTTGATTTATATCTACCATTGACATTTCCAGTTTTTTAGCTCTTATTTGAAAGAGAGAAACGCCTGACTGGCCACGCAGGGAGCCCAGGACCGCGGGGTGTGCCACAGGGCTCGACCGAGGAGGCTCAGGGCAGCATCTCCCGCCCGACGGGAGCTTTCGGGCCGGCAGCTCCTGGGCCGGGGATGCGGGGCAGGATGCGGGGATGCGGGAGGGATCCCGGGCAGCCCAG
>NW_010252693.1:0-17237 GCF_000690775.1 Eurypyga helias
CTCGTCCTCGGGGGGTGTGAAGGCCGCAGATGCGAGTCCCCTCCCGGGCAGGGCTGCAGCGCTCTCCCCTTGGCCCCACCTGACCTACCTGTTGCCTTGCAGGAGCTACGAGGCGCAGATACGGAATTACCAAGGGACTGACCCGCTGGACCCATGGGACAGGTCAGCGCGGCCCTGGCTCGGGTTTTAGCGCGGCTGCTGGCGCCCGGCGGCGTTATAACTCGCTTGAGTGTGTTTCAGGTACGCGCAGTGGGTGGAAGGATGCCTTCCCCTTCACGAGAAACAGCAGCGCTTGCCCGGCGTGCTGGAGCAGCTTGTGAAGGTGTTCGTAACGGAGGAGAGGTACCGCCAGGACCCGAGATTCGTTAACTACTGCATTAAGCTGGTAGGTACAAGCTTCCTGGAGAGCGAAATTATCTTAAAAAACTAGAGGTGTCTCACCATTCTGTAGTTCTGGGACTGCAAAGGGAGGAAAAGGAGCCTTCAGGGAGGGATATGGTGTGGAGTTCAGAGGTATTGCTCTCTGCGGGAGCCCTGAGAGCTTTTCAGCCTTGCTGAAGGGTAGCACATTTCCTCGAAGCTGTGTTACTAAGATGGTGAGCAGTGCCTCATCTCCCAGCTGGCTTAATTTTTAGAAAATAATGTGTTTCTACAATGGTAACTAAGAAATCTTTATTGGGCTCTTTTTTGCCTGCAGCTTCCTTGGATGTTTTTGAAAGTGCTTATGGCATCTTCCTCTCACGCAGGCAGAATTCATCACTTCCCCTTGCCAGTATTTTGACTACCTGTGCGGACAGGGAATAGGTACAAAAGTGTCTAACTTCTACATTGCTTGGGCTCAGCAGCTCGTGCACGAAGGCAACGTGCAGCGCGCAGAAGCTGTCCTTCAGAAAGGACTTCACAACCAGGCGCAGCCACAAGAGAACTTGCAACAGCTGTATTGGTAACCCTGACACATCTTTTGCTCGTTGAGCTACTCAGATAACGTATGGTTAATTATTTTTTCCTTTGATTTTTTTTGGTTTGTGGCTGTAGCCAGAGCTGCAGTGAGATCAGAAATTCCTGATCTGAACTGGATTTCTTATTCCACCGTGGGGATATGTTGACAATAACACAAACATCCCGTTTCTTGTGCTTGTCGCTCGGTACTTAGGTGAGAGTGGGTGCCCGTTGGGGTTTAGCATTTAGTGGTTGGAAGCACTAGAGTTAATGCTTGTCACAATATATGTTCCTTGGGGTGATGATAGAACAGGAACCCAATTTCCACATCCTGCTACCTATTGCAGGCTCTTATTTTTGCAAATGTGAAGCTAAGGGGATATGTCCCTAGACAGTAATAAGTACCTTGTCACTACCCTGAGGTTCTTAGCATTACATTTCACGGTGTGATGACTGTATGAGGAAATCAAAGGTTCCTGGGGAACAGGGAGGAATGAGGGTCAGGTCATTTAATGGTAATAACTGACGTTTCTTGCAATTTAGCTGGCTGCAGAATTATGATCCTCAGAATCCTCCTCTGCAAGGTGAGGCTCAAGTCATCTGCCTGTGAGCTGTAGCTCAATTGGATGAATCTTTTACCTCAATCAGTGAGTTTTGTTCCTGAAGGAAGCAAGTTTTCTGTAGAAAGTGATTAACTTTTCCCTGTTTTCCTGGCCATATTTGAAATTCTTAAGGAGTCGTGTGTTCAAAATTAGTTTTCCAAAATTAATGGAAATTAATAAATGAGAAAATTATTTCTGCTCGTTAATGCAAACCTGTATTCTCTGTCCCAGGTACTGCTGTTATAAAACCACTTCAAACTTCACATGCTGCCAATCAGATGGCTCCTCAAAAAGGTGTTTTGAATCGTAATGACCCAGCGTATCCTTGCAGAAATCAGGTAAATGGTGGTTAATAGAGCGGCTCAGACATTGTGGGGAAAGATGTGGAGCCCTCACGTGGCGTTTAGACTGATGAGCTTGACTGAATAAGAAAGGTAAAAAGAGAGACTAATTTGGAGGTATCGGGTGTATCTCAAAAACATTACTGATGCTTTTATGCCGTGTCACATCTTCATAGAAATATCTCAACTGGGAAGCAATGGGACATGCTTTGTAGTCACTTGACACATTTCCAGAACCACAGGTGATCCATCCAGCTGGTTAGCATTCTTAGGAGGGATAACATTACTGAGAGGTTCTGTGCCAGTGGTGCTTCTTGGAAATTGCCTGCGTTGAATTTTGCTGAAATTCAACTTACTCCTTAAAGTCCTCTTTAAGAATGAATAAAAGATGATGCTGGAGGAGAAATTTGTAGCTTCTTCTAGCTCTACTAAGTACCAGGATGCAGCACTCTGGTTCCTCTGAGGTTTGTCAAAGGTAGTTACAGTTCTTCACAGTCTTTCTGGCACAGTTGGAAAACGGGAGGTGAAATTCAAGGCTGAAAGACGACAGGTAGGAAACTGATGTCGCCTTTCACAGCTTGGTCCTGTTTTCTGACGTGCTCCTGACTCTCTCGGTTCGGTAGTGCTTGAAAATACTGCAAGATACCTTGGGTGTTGGAATAGAGCTTGAAACTTACTGCTGCTGCCTGTGCCTTAGGCCCCAGCTGGGATGGTTTGCTAAGGAAAGGAATTGGATGAGGCTACCCAGTCTCTTTTTAACAAACCCAAGTATCTATAACTGGCATTTGTGGTTTTTTGGAATTGAAACTACTGGTTCAGCTACCTCCAGTGTCCTCCTGGACTGCAGTTTCCAGGACTACTTTTGTCTCTTAGTGTTCTGGGGTCTTGTTCATCTTCCAAAAGCTCTCGGAGATTGCAGCAAACTGATGTGTGGTGAATTCTTCAGCACAAGCTTCCTCGGGCTCCGATGACTTGTCGAGCTCTGTTGATCTGTTCGTGCCATGCTCATGGTCTCAACTGTTGTCTCTTCAGTCAGAATTAAATATTAGGAGCTTTGTGGTTGCTGGTCCTGTCAAAATGGATCCTTAATGATAATATTGGAATTCTTTCTTTTTCTTAATATATCTTTTATTTCCCCTGTCCTGCTTAGGGTCCTGATTCTGCTGAGTCCTGTTCTTCTGCTGGAAGAGAAGTGTAAGTGGTTAGGTTTCCTTTTTTAAAGCCACACGGTGGGAAAATTAACACGCTCTCAGAATAAATCCAATAAACTGGAACAGAGCTTTTTCTTATCTTTCCTCACAGCAAGTACATTACGTACATCTCCAAATCTGAAGTTCTCCCAAAGTCATCCATGGCGGCTGAGTGTGAGCAGGTTGCGATGTACGATAAGAACCAGCTTGTGTGCGAAGGCTCCGAACTGTCTTTTGAGGAGCTGAGAGCCAAGAGATACTTCAAGAAATACGAGCGCCTCAGAAGACAGCAAGATTGGGGTATTCTTCTCTTTCCGTCTATCTTGGAAGCATTCTCATATTCTTGGAAAGCTGGGACTGACACTGATATCTACTGTTTAAGCTCATCCATTAGGTCTGGTTCTTCAGACCGAGGTTTTCCTGGAGGGTGGTGTTTGTCCTGAGGCAACAGGAGGAGAGTGTGAGTGTGCTGTATCGAAGAGGCACGCTGTCTTCTTGGGGCCTTTGTGGCAAATGTAGCTGTGGGATGCCCCTTGTATAGTTGGGGAAGTCTTGAAGCATAGAAAAGGGGAAGTTTGATATTAGAGGTAATGCTTTTGTTTGCTGAATGATTGATTTTTTTTAGGAGAAAAAAGGAGTGGGCTTTCAAATCAACAAATTGGGTCTGAGAAACAAGCCCAAAACGGAGTGCAACTGAAGAGCAGCTGCTCAGAAGCTAGTTAGTTGTGTATCTGACCAGTTAAAGGAGGGGGAAAAATAGTGTTGCTGGACAAAAGAAGTAATTATCTCATTTGGTTAAGGAAGAAATGGATTAGTTGTAATCAGTGGAAGAGGGAGAGATTCAGTAGGAGGGAAGATGCTAATGCATTTTTTCAAACAGTTGTTGGAGTTTGGATGTTATTGTTTGGGTTTTTTTTTTTTAATCCAGTAGGACAGCAGGCTCCACCCCCACCCAAATTTTACCAAAGGGTCACGTTGGTAGAATCTGGGAGCTGGTATCCCCTTGTGCTGAGGATGGGTGCCAGCAGCGGGCTGGCAGCAGGAGGGAGCCTGGCACCGCGGGCAAGGGGAAATACCTCTTTCTCCCAAACTCTGGAGCTGAGCGCCAGCCTGTTGTACAGGCCATACATCCAAATTTGAAATTCAGGCAGTTTGTGCTGTCTGAGCAGCTCGTTTGGGTACCGATTCACCATTTCGCTTCACGGCATCGTTTCATCCTTAGAAGAAGAAGAGAGAGACTCCTTGAGGAAAAAAGAGTCTGAGGTCCTCGAACTGCAGGCCCTGCAGCAGAAGCTGCAACAGCTCACAGAGCTCACAAAAAGCTTGGAGGAAACGAGACTGGAGCCTGCATCTACAACGGCCACCCCAAATGAGACGGTGGTAAGTACGAGCAGGAGGAGATTGCCTCGCGGAGTTTAGCTGCGGCCTAGACGGTGAGCGGTTCTCTTGTGTGCGAATAACTGTTGCAGCAGTGCAGACATAAAAGGGAAAATGGCAACGGCTATACCTGTGTGGGGTTTTCTGAACGTAAAAGGACCTTTCTTCTCTCTAAAGGTGCACCCACGCGTGACACCCGCTGCGGCGCTACAGCAGAACCGGATGGCGTCTTGTCAGAGCTCGGAGCTGCAGAACCCCCGAGGTCCGGTGCCAGACCGGCCTCAATCAAGCCCTTTGTCACCCACCGCTCTTGCGCCGCCGTCGGCGAAGCACGTCGGCCATCGGCTGACATCAGCCCCGCCGTGTGAAGTGACGTGTAGGAAGGATGAAGCCAGAACCCCGCTAGAGCTTGGAGATCACCAGAAGAGTGTGTTACACCCTCCGTTCGGTAATGTGTCGGCTCGGGAAGGGGCACGTGCCGACTCAGCTCTGAATTGGAACGCTGAAGAACAGTACGTATACGCAGGCTCGTTCTTGCTGTGCTAAGTGTGCGGGCTTCAGTGTTTACACTTCAGCTGAGCATTAACTGAAGTCCCTGTCTTGCTTTTCTGTAAAAAGAGCTGAAGCAGCCTGTAGAAAACAATATTTAGACATGTCACTTGCATAATGTACCGTCCTCGTTTCAGCCCTTAATTCCTTTAACGCTGTGTTTTGGTTGTAATAACCAAGAAGAGATTCGGTGGGTAACAGAGGTAACTGTTTAGCGCTGCTGTCCCTGGCACGCCGGAACCAAACAGCAGGATGTGCCTCGTTCCTGCGGAGCCCAACCTTTGCATCTTGGCTGTTAATGACTCTGAGAAGATAGAAAGTGTGTGTATTCTGCACTCTTGCTGGCATGACTTAGCTAATACAGGAAACAAAATTGGGGGACGGAGGAAGAAACCTGGATTGGCAAAGCACGCGTGGCTGAGCGATCGGTCACTCGTACCATGGAGTGACCTGGAGGCAAACTGTACCCAAGAAGGGTGTTTAATGCCAGCGTTTTAACCTTTTTATGGGGCTCTGCCACCTTTCAGGTTTTGTAGCTGTTGGCAACTGTATGAGAAACTTTCTGTGGGTGGTCTCGACTCGAGAATCTTTCACTTAATTTGAATGACTGAAGAGAGTCGGTCGTGGCAGGGGGGAAAAAAAAAATAGGGTGACTTGTTGCTGTCTGTCTGGGGTGTTTTCCTTGTTCTAGACTGGGAAAGGCTTGGAGTGCAGTCCTAAGTGCTGAGCTGAAGCTGGAATCTCGGTAATAGCTTTTATTTCAAGCTAATGTTCTTAATCTTCCCTTTGAAGGCACCCTAAGAAAAAATCCACTGCACTACCTACTTCTGTAGATGTGAAAGAAGGTAAGAAACCAAGATTTGGTCAAAACTGATGCTGTTGGTATGACACGTAGGGACTTAATGGTGGACTTGGCAGTGTTGGGTTAACGGTTGGACTTGATGATCCTAAAGGTCTATTCCAACGTAAACAACCCGATGACATGTTACTGGTTGGGGATCAGTAGTGTGTAGCTACTTCAGCGACAGATGTCTTGTTCTCATTTTCTAGGATCTCGAGTTGGAAATTCTTCCTTTGCTTCCGGAAACGCTTCTCAAGCTACCCCCAACACCTCGCTGGGAGGAGCAATGCAGGCAACACCGTTCAAAGTGCAGCCTTCACCTACGGTTCATACCAAGGAGGCATTGGGTGAGCGTCTGCAGTAACATGCTCGTTCCACTGGAGTTAACGGGATCAAGCCGGGTAACTTTAGTGGAGCTGAATACACGAGGAGTCTATCTCACAATGGGCATGTGCACCATTCGGTCAGAGAGGAAACTAAAATTAAATTGGTACCTTTTTTGCGGTTGCTTGGATGACCCAAAACTTTTGACAAGAAATAGAGGCTTTGATAACATCCCAGCAGCCACGTCCTATAAACTTCCAGATGAGTCACCGGTGACAGCCCTGCCAGGGTTCCCTGGGCAGCACGTTCTCTGTCAGGGACTCCTGTCTGAGGTGAGTGCCTACAGCAGGCTGATGTGGAAGAACACTAGGAAGTTAATAAGTCAGCTCTGGTTGAGGTGGAGCCTTCCCCCAAAGCTGAAACAAGGTTGATTACGCAAAAGGGTTTTGACTATCTAACGAACTTTGTCAATTCTAAACATGGCTTGTTTTCAAAATACGTTGTATTTCTGATGTCAGGTGTGGAATAATAATACCCCGATGCGGGTTTATCCCTTTTGTACTCCCCTACCACGTTGTTCTGACAGTTAACTGCTAGCACAGAGCGAACTACTGCAGCTGAATATATGTCTGTAAAAAGGAAAAGAATCCCACAGAAAGCTTGTGGTATTCATCTGTTTTCCAGGTATTCAAGAATTTTCTCCTTTAGGAGAACTTGAAATCACATCTTGGAGAGAAAAAAAAAAAAGGCAAGGCTATGGTACTGACAAGTGTGTGTTGGCCAAGTTGGATCTTCTTGTGTTTGGTTATCTGGAGTGTTTACATACAAGATGAAGGAATAATTAGTTACTGGCATAGGAGATACGACAAGAATATTGTAAGGAATAGAAGAACCTCTGGAATTTTCTTTACTCTTACTGAGGGGTAATATTCTTGTGGGATTTTACTGCTTTTTTAGGATTTCTAATGGATATGTTTCAAACGCCCCTTGTATCCGAACCATCCCTCGATGAAAGCCAGGAGCAATTTGAAGCCTTTTGCAGAAAGAGTGGTAAGCACTACTACTTTTTTCTTTTTTTCAGTCCCTGATAATTTTTCTCCTTTATTTCCTGTGTACCCCTCCCACCCCTCCTCGTACTTTTGAGATAAGTTTGATAGGTGTGAAGAAGCCACCGATACTGGATTTAATTTGCTGACAGGTTCCAAATCTTGACGCGGGGTCTGATGGTGGCAGAAGTGCTTTACTGTTCGCACGCCTATCAACGTGTGTGCTGACCATCAGTTGCCGGGTTAGGGGTGAAAATGGGACTGTTTATACAATTATAGCTGGATTAAGATCATACTGCTTACCTCTCTTATTTTTAAGAGCCTGATGGAGGTCTGAAAACTGTTGTTGCCCCTGCCATGCCTGCGTTTTCCATCTTTGAAGATGAGAATGAAAAAGAGAACAAGGGGTAAGGAGGGAAAAAGTTAAAGCTGGGTTGTTTGTGAAGAATTTCGTACAGGAGTGATTCTGTTCCATGGGACTTTGCTGGGTCTGTGTTTGCAGAAGCAGGACTGGCTTGAGTACAGTCGCTCGCAGCTGCGTGGAGGTGGCACGAGAAAGCTGTGGCTGCTTCTCCGCGGAATTGCGCAACTTCCCTGTTTGGACGGTGTGCTCGAGATGCTTTATTTTCCAGATAGCTGTGGATAGCTTGTTTCTTGGGGCTGCTGCAACTTGAAGTATCTGCAAATGGGATTCTTTAAAGAAAAAATTAAAACAACCAACGAGTCCTTGTTATGATCAGTCTGCCTGGGAATGTTTCTGGGGAAAAGCTGTTCTAAACTCCCTGTTTTGGCAGGATCCCACAGCACAAAAACAAGCCAGAAGAGCCCAGAACTATTGGAGTGCGTCCCTTGACTGACTGTACAGCAAGTACAGAAGTGAGTGTTTGCTCTTACTGCAAGAATCAGCCTTGAAAAATGGGTTACATCGTTACAGGGGATATGGGAGGTGGTTGTATTTACTTTATGAATGATACCTAGCCAAAATCAAGATGCCCCTTCCCGTTCCCTGCCAATGGGGTGGACTTTTTCAGCTCTTAATTTTCACAAAACTCCCAGGAGCTTGGTAGTGGAGACCTCTGTCCCTAGAACAAACCTGACTGCGGCTGACTTGTGGGTTTGGCATCTGTCTGGGGGAGAAGGACACACAAACCTACAGTCTGCTTTGATAGAAGTGGTCACTAAGTAACGACAGGGGCTTTCTTGGGCTCTTACTGCAATTTTTTGCTGCCTAGCATTTTGTTGCAATATTGTTGCCAACATTCAAGTCTGATACAAAACTCTGTAAACCTGTGATTTAGGTTCTATTACCATTCTTTGTTTTGTAATGTTGTAAGTTAGACTCAATGTTATTTGAACTGGCTGCAGAGGCTGCTGGTAGGTTACAGAGCAGCTCTGGCAGGCTAATTGTGATGGCTTAGTTTTAAATATATATATATTTTTCTTTTTTTCCCCCCCCCTGTCTAGGAAGAAGCCAGGTTACAGGAGTTCTTTAGTGATGATTACACGGTGTGGAATGTACCAAGCAATAATAAAACGTTAGCTCCCAGTCCCAACAACACGAGAGACTTCGCACGAGCTGCCCAGCTTGTATCAACACCGTTTAACTACCTGTCGGCACGTTCACGGCAAGCTTTGGAGGACATAGGTAAAATGAGTATTTTAGGTTGAGAGCATCTGATTCCTTACGGAAGTGTTCGGGGCCAGGCTGGATGAGGCTTGGAGCAACCTGGTCTAATGGAAGGTGTCCCTGCCCATGGCAGGGGGTGGGACCGGATGGGCTTTAAGGTCCCTTCCAACCCAAACCTATCATTCATTCTATGAAAAAACGGACTGAAGCCCCAGCACCTTCTTCATCTGGCAGCACCTGTGTGCTTCCCTGCCCTTCTTTAGTCCTGGAATACACTCCCTAAAGACACCAAGCCATTGTCCTTCCTCATGTGTTTGAAAATAGGCTCGTTCGGTTCCAGCTGTTGCAATACCTTAGCAGCTTTCACCGCCTCAGCGTGCCTTAACCTTCTTGTTTTGGTAAAAATACTCTAAGTGTGCTTTGCTTTTCAGGGAAAATAAACATTTCCTATTGTTGTTGTTCCTTTTGTTCAGCCTGTGGGGATGACTTGCCGCAAATGGATCTGGAGTTTTCTGAAGAGCTGCACAAGCAGACAAAAGCTAAGAAGCCAAGGTATGTCACAATGTGCTGAGGCTTTTGTGACTTGGGTGACTTGCACATCTGAGCCAGAGCAGGCAGGTCTGCCGCGCTGCTCTCCGTGCAAGTTTTCCAAGTAATCTGACGTGTTTTGTGTTGGGCTGATTCCGCTAAGCATACGTCCCAGCACTTTGTGGAGGTAGATGAATTGGGAATGGTGATAATGCCCCTAAAACTGCTCCTGTGATTTAAGTTTTCTGACACGTTTCATTTAAGTTACCTGTTGAAAAAGTTTGGGTGGCTGTGCATGTGGAACTGCTGCTCCCCTTTTCAGTACTGGCTGAGCATGTTGCCTGCTGAAGTTATGGGAAGCATGATACGACAAAATCTGATTTTTCTTAAGAAATGTCCATTTTATTCATCGTTAATGTTGGTTTTGGCCAAGGTCGCAAGCGCAGACACGTGTTTGCTTACTGAAGAGACACAAGTACCGTGGCAGTGCTGTGGATGAATAACATTTTGTTTTAAATACGTAGCCCAGCTCTTGAACACGTTGCAGAACGCAGGGAGCTTCAAGGAAACGTCCTGAAACAAGGAAATGGGATTCAAGGAATTGCTACAGCTGCTTCTCAAAGATTACATGAGCAGACTGCCACGGGCAGAGCTGAATATTCCTCCTCTCTTGGGGTGGACAAAACTTGCCAGGAAAAACTGTCTGGGGCTGGGCAGGACAGGACAACCCAGAGTGTTAGAGCTGCAGGTACAGTGTTGCCAATGGTTTTCTTCCCTCTGGTCAGAGTCTGGAGCTGTGTCTTGTTCTTGCAGTGCTTGGTTCTGATGTGAAGGTGGTCGCTTACCCCTCTGATTTCCATGTTGGGTTGGGGGTTTTTGTAATCACTGATACATATTCCCATATAATCTTGTGTTACCTCTTGGAAACAACGCTTCCTATAGCTTAAACGTTTTTCTTCTTTCCATGAAGTCCTCGTTGAGAACCCTTGGGATAAGGAATTGATTTGCAAGTTCTTGTCACAGCTTCCCAAACCACTCTGCACCCACGCCAACTACTTTGAATGGAAATCTGCTCTTCCATCCATCAAACTGAAGGCTGAACTCCCGCTGGGTAAGAGCTGCTTTAAAGAGGGAACCTCCAAGGAACGTTTTTACTTCACTTTACTTGCACGTGTATATCCAGATAGCTTTTGGATTATCTAAACCTCAGATTTGATATTAGACCTGCTTTTTTAATGTGTCTTTAGTAGCCTAAAGCCTTTTTGACTGAGCATTCCATGTAGGGAGTTTTGCTAGTTCTCCTTTCCTAGTAATCTGCGCCACGACTCCAACTTCGTATGGAACAGCAGCTGTCCTGCGTCAACACAAACTGTACGGCGGTCGTTGCGACATACTGGTGTGACTTAAAAGCTAGTGTTTACTTTTTTTTAAGGCATGCACTTTCAAATTTGATTGCTTCCAGGGAGTCAGACTAAAAATAGCGACGCTGGTTTGTAGTACGTAGCGCTGCGCAGCGCTCATCTTGGTGAGGGAGCACAGGCCCTCTGCCTCGGGGAGGGTGGCAAGCAGGAGGAGAGCTGGAAAGACCAGCCGTAGGGCTAAAGCAATAACCTGCGTGGGCTGGTGCTTTTTTCTGTTCCGAGTAGTGACGTTTGCAAGCAGGACTTCATGTTGTTCATCTCCTCAAGGTTCCAGCTCGTTCCATGTGGACTGCTTGGTTGGAGAGGGAGCTTTTGCCCAAGTCTATCAAGCTTCCATTCTGGATGCAAGTAACCCCAGAAACAATCAGAAAGTGATATTCAAGGTAAGGAGTGTTGCTTTGGAATAGCTCTGCTGGAAAACTTTGGAGTAACGACGCATACCCTGGGTGGATTCTGCTGCGTTTTTGTCTTTCTCAATGTGAAGTGAAGCGTGTTGGTCTCTCCTCAAAGCCTTGCTCGGTGCTGTCTGATTCGTTCTGCGTGGGAAGTTACTGATCTTCTTGACTCCACTGGCCTCTTCATCTTTTCATTTTAACGTGGTCGCAAGTATCCTAAGGAGCAAGAATCACAACCGGGCTCCGTCTCGGTTGTGTGAGCGCTCTTAGCCTACAGCAAAGGAAAACGTGTGTGGGTTGGCCAGAGGGTGTTCAGTGCAGCGGGGGAAATAGCAGGGGTAGGAATCGGAAGGGTTTTCCTTGTTTGACTTCTCTCTTGCACCAAACGTCTGCGGCCAGCAGGAACAACAAGGTTGCAGCCAGACTGACTCTCTGAATAACATACAGGAGTGTAGAAGCCAGAATGGAGTTGCGGCACAGAATGGAAGCCTGGATTCGAGCGGATTAATCCTTTGGTGTGTTGACCTGAGGTCAATCGCTGAAGTATTTTATGTGGTCAAGAGGAAAATCGTTCTACCCTGCCATTAAAAACCAGCCACAAAATAACCCCAAGTGAGGAGAGCTCTTCATGCCGATGGATTTTCCTTGTAAATCAGCCTTTTTGGTTACAGGTCCAGAAGCCAGCCAACCCTTGGGAGTTCTACATAGCAACACAGCTGGTCGAAAGGCTCAATCCCAGTATCCGCCATCTCTACATCCACTTTTATTCTGCTCATTTCTTTCAAAATGGAAGCATCTTGGTCGGTGAGCTCTACAACTACGGAACGCTGCTGGTAAGTGGAATCGGCTTGCGCTGTCTTTTTGGAGCACTATTATCTTGCGATATTGGGGCGGCTCCTCTACTCTCCGCTTTATGGAACTTCACCGTGGCCGGATTCTGCTTATCAATGTGGACCTGGAATCCCTTCCGAGTGGTTTCTGTGCAGCTGATGGCTCTTCCCACTCCCTTTGATTGCAGAATGCCATAAACATTTACAAAAAGCTTCCCGAGAAGGTGATGCCTCAGGCCCTTGTCATCTACTTTGCTGTAAAAATCCTTTATATGGTGGAGGAGCTGCACAGATGCAAAATCATTCACGGTGACATCAAGCCCGACAATTTCATACTCGGAGAAAGGCAAGTGTTCCCCTTTGTCTACCCGAGATGCCAGCATATCGCGATATCCTAGCCTCGATATTTACATAATGGCTTTGTTTTGTCATGATTGAAGGTTTCTGGACAACGACACGTGCGACATAGACGGTGTCTCCCACGGCTTGACGCTCATTGACTTGGGGCAGAGTATAGACATGCAGCTCTTCCCCGAAGGAACGGCATTTACTGCGCGGTGTGAAACGTCTGGGTTTCAGTGCATCGAAATGCTGACGCAGAAACCGTGGAACTACCAGGTAGATCGGGCACGGGCAGCCCGAACTTACCACCTTAATCTGGCGTGAATAAACGGGGTGTAGAAACCTCCAACAGTTGTAGACTCAGCTTGTTGCTTTAAAAACACGATCCTGGACGCTCCTCTTACAGAGCTTACCCTGTTGGCTCCACAGTGTGTGTTTTTGGCTAATTTTTGGTGCTCTCAATGCACTTTTTTTAAAATGAACTTGCGCTTGCTTTGTTTAGACGGATTACTTCGGCATCGCAGCAACGGTCTACTGCATGCTCTTTGGTACCTATATGCAAGTAAAGAATGAAAACGGCATCTGGAAGCCCGAGGGAGCCTTCAGGAGGTGGGTGTCAAACCTTTTCAGCACCTTCCCTTGTCTAGAAAGAAGTGTCCTTAGTCTGAGGTCAGTTTCTGTGCTTCCCGATGCTCTAAAAACTGGGTGTTCCGTGCCTGGCAACCGCTCTGTAAAATTCCCCGAGCTAAGTGCGGGAAGCGTTTTGCCAGGGGACGCGGCGGATCGCACGACGTCCTCGGCTTCTTGCTGCCCGGAGGGAGAGAAACCACAGCTAATGAGGGAAAATCCCACTAAGCAGCACGGCGTCGCCTGACAGCCGTGTCCGCCGTTGCTCCAGCCTGTGGCTGGGAAGGGAGCGGGATAAATGCGGGGAAATAGCATTTCAACAGCTTGAGTTTAGAATTCCTCGGATGCATTTTTGTCCCTTCGCAGGCTTGCCAACGCTGAGCTGTGGAAGGAGTTCTTTGAGCGCATGCTGAACATCCCCGGCTGCCACAGCCTGCCGTCCCTGGGAGCTGCGCGCCAAAGGCTGACCGACTTATTTCGCCAGTCGTACGCGAAGGAGATCAAGTTCCTCCGGAACAGGCTGGTCGTGCTGCTCATAGAACACAAGCGGTCACGGAAGTGAGCGCTGGGGCTGCGCGCTTGCCGAGGGGCGGCGTTTTAGCGGTGTGAGGTCTCTTTGGGATGACTTGCTTTGGAAATAAACGTTCTTGGGGTTAACTTCAGGAATGGTAACTTGGTTTTTCTGTGCTGTTGGGGCGGGGAGGAAATGACAGTAAAATAACTTGTTCATTTAACTTGTCGAGTTGTTGCTCCTGCGTTCCCAGCCCTTCCGCCTTCTCCTTCTGGGTTGAAGGAAAGCAAAGTTTGCGGATCAGCTTTAGGTTGGATGGGACTGGAATCAGCCTCATCCCTTTTACGTTCCCCTCTGCCCAGCCACAACGCAATTACTGGAGATGGGAGGGAAGACCAGGAGGCACATATCTCTGCTGGAATGGAAAGGGTTATTTTCTGTTCCTCACGGGATTTTGTTTTCCTTTATTCTGGCAGAATATTATGAAAAGGCTGAGAATGCGTTCCCTTAAATGTATTCCCGCTTCCTTTGTACCTGTTCTTATGTTTCCTACCAGCACGAGTCCCTCACTCAAGCCTGCGTGAGCTTGGCTTGCCTTCCCTTTTTCCAAAGGTTAAATGTCAAAATAACTCCAATTACCCCACTTACACAAATTCCAAGGAAAGCTGGCGGGTATCTTTCCCCCACCAGCTCCTCGGCAGCTGAAACTCACTGCTAAACCTTGTCTGTGCGACCTTTCCCTGGAGCGACAGCCGCGCTGGCTTTGGAGGGTTTCCCAGGAGGACTGACCGGTCTTCTCCCTCCTTTTCCTGGAGTCCCGTGTGGTGGGAAATGCCCCCCCAGCTGCCCCATCCTGGGGCAGAAGCTGGAATTGCCGGCACTGAGATGCTTCTTTCTCTCTCTCTAAGGACCTTGTTCCCATCCGTGGATCACACGGGGAGCTGCGAGCAGAGGTTATGGACCCGGAGTGAGTTGTAAAGACAAGGAAGGGGGAGAGGAGAGCCAGCAGCACAGAAGCCAGCGCTCCACCCGCGCTCGGCCAGCAAACGTGTGGCACTTGGGCTTGGCCAGCCTGGCTTTGCTGCCTCCTCCCTCAAACGCCACAGGAGCAGTGATTTAACTTCTCGAGAAACTTGGTTTCCACAGGAGGGAGACAAACAACAGACTTTTCACAAACCTCTCGCTCTAGTTCAGGGTATTTTTTTTTCCTTAAACCCTTCCCACTTGAAAACCGTCCGCTTGCTGCAGCAAGTGAGGCGGATCAGTTGGAGAAACCTTGGAGCTGGTGGAAAAGTAAACATTCAACCCTGGGGTTGCTATTTTTTTGTTTCCCTTTCTTCTCCTGTTTAATTTTCTTAGGAACTCAGCTGGAGCCAGCTGTTTGCTCTCCAGGCAGAAGTCCCTGCCAGGCTTAAGTTTTTAAATGTATAGGATAAATACATGTATTTAGTTTCTCATAACGCAATGTTTTGACCACGATGGATTTTTTTAATCTACATTTGCCCCTAATACCAATTTCTGCATCTTCTACCTCAGGGTAATGATTTTTTTTTAATGTTTTTGGCTGTGGTAGTGATGTGTCCCTGCAGGGCGGGAGCCCGACAGCTTAAATGTCAGCCCCTCCGCCCGTGGAGAAGGAGCTGGCGTGGGTGTAGGAGTTTCACATCGTTATATATGGTAGAGCGGTGTTGGCTTCAACTCGCCACGCATCCCGCAAGTCAACGGCTGAGAGCATCCCGGGGACGCTGCGCGTGGGTCTGAGCTCCGAGGGTGCCTATAGGGGTGCATTGGGTGGGATTTTTGCCTGCAATTGCCTTGATTTCATCATTCTGGACTCATTGCTTGCTGCGAGTGGTTATAGCTGGGCCGTGGTGGGGATGGCTGAAGGGATGGTACCTGCTGGTGCAGGGTTGGGTCTAGGCTGCCCTTATTTCCCATTAAACGTCCTTAAATGAGGAGCCCCTGCACCGGGCATCTGGCAGGAGTGGGATTTGGGAGTCCCACCATCCCCTGGCACGAGCATCCCGTGGGGAAACAGGATGGCTAAAGGGTAGAACCAGCCCAGGAGCGGCGTGACAGCCATGGGAACGGGTCCACGGGGAGACAACTGGAGTGGGTGGAGGCTCCTGTTTTCTAACCGATTCTAAAATAAGCTGCTAAAAAAGAGCTTTGAAAGAAAAAAAAAGCCAAACACAAAACACCACCAAAACCCGAAACGCCAGCTGGCACCGCTGATATTTCCTCCGCGGCGCGCGCTGAATCCACACTGATGAAGATCTCTAGGTATCCCCGGAGTCGCCCTTTAGAGATAACTCATCTTGGGGCCTCCACCACCCACACGGAGAGGAGAGATTTCCTGGCACGTGGGCGGCTTGCTTTTTCTTCTGCAGAAAACCCAAGTTTACTCACTTTTTCACCCCTTGTCATTGTGCCGTGGCGAGCTGGGGCCCCCTCCTCACTGGGGTCTGCCCCTTGCTCTCTCCCAGGTCCTCCACCGCTTGATGGTGGCAACTCATCACTGAGTGCCGCTGGCCGAGCCCTCGCTGCCGGCAACATCTCCCATTGCTCAACCAAATTTCTTAATTGCAGGTTTTAAGGCGTTAAAAGAAGTTTGAGGTCGTTAAAAGTTGCAGGCACCTCGCTGATTAGGTGGACGCAGGCTAACGAAGCAGCGCTCCCAGTTCCCGTACAGGTGAGGCACATCACATCACTCAGCCCCGTTGGGGACATGGAATAACTTCACCCAGCTCCAAATGCCCGTTAACCGGGTAACTAATTAACTCAGGCCAGCACTGAGTTACAGTCCCGGTGGGCTGTGGGGGGTCACGACGGGACCATTTTCAGCCACTGCGGAGGGATTGCCCCTTGGTCCATCGCTCACCGTCACTATGGGTGAAGAATAATGATGTTCCCGCATAGAGATGGTTTAGACTCAGTGATCCTTATGGGTCCTTTCTGACTCCAGGGATCCTATGATTTTCCAGAGCATATAAATATACAAAAATATGTATTATTGAAAGAAACCAGCCCGATTTCTATACATATAACTTTTGCAAATTCACAGTAGCCATCTGGGACACAGAGCAAGGTGATGGAGGAGTAATGGCTCTGTTTTGCTTCACTTCTTTTAAATTCAGTGGCTCGCTGCTCACCTGGGACATGGGGGACACGGGTTTGGTCCCTGCCTGGCGTGGGGGATGCGGACCCACATCATGCTCATCACCCCAACGGAGTCACCCTTTGGGCGGGAGAGGAGTCAGGGCGAGCAAGGTTTTGGGGCTTTTCAGTGGCAGTGATGTCACCCGCAGGTGCCTGAGCCCGGTGGCAGCTCGGTGCACGTCCCACGGCTGCTCTCACCACATCTGTGCCCAGCTGCCTGCCCCGGCGCAGGCTGCCGTAACCCACGACGTGCTTGTCCCGCTCTGCCAAGCAGCTTGTCCAGCCCTGAGTCCCTCCAGTCCCCAGCCAGGAAAAGCTCCTCCTCTCCCTTCTTCCCTGGCCCCGGTGCCACCTTGGGGGCTGGAAGCCAGCAGCTCTCGCACCGCAGTAAAGGTCAGGCTCCAAACCCGGCTCAGATAAAGCCGCGTATTTAAGGCACGTGGCTTAAACTTGATTTTATCTGCGAGCGCTGAGTGAAATAACATTTATCACAATGGGTTGGGGGAGAAGAAGTCGTCATTTTTTTTCCGTTGCTGTGTTGTGTAATTAAAAATGGGTTCGGTGAGCAGCTGCTTGTCGGGGGGGTGT
>NW_010252693.1:17791-18066 GCF_000690775.1 Eurypyga helias
CGGTTAGGGCGGGTGGGGCTAGTCGGCCGGCCAGTGCCGGGGGGACCGGGATGCCGCAGCGGCATGGGATCCCCACCATCCTCGTTATTCATCTCTCCTCTCCTCTCGCTTCTCCCTCCCAGTTTCCATGTGGGAGACAAGACAGCATCCTACAGCTGGTGGACTCACGGATGCCGGTGGGTCCAGAGGGAGCTTCCCTAATTGGCTGTCAGCGGGTGCGGGTGCCACAGGACATCCCCCACCTGGCACCCCCGAGGGGCTGGGGTACGGATGCT
>NW_010252693.1:18178-18441 GCF_000690775.1 Eurypyga helias
CTGCAGGGACCAAGGTAATGGATGCTGCAGGGACTGGGGTGATGGGTGCTGCGGGGACCAAGGTGGCAGCAAGAGGAGAGTTTGCAAACTCCACCTCTCCCCATCCATGGCCGTTGGAGAGCGCCGCACCCGACCGCCAAAACTCATTGGAGCTTTGGGATGTGGCTTCAGCCACAGCAAATACCTCTTCGGTGGTTCACGGCAACAGGAACGAGGACAGAGTCGAAACAGATTTGTTCCAGGAGGCTGGTGCTGTGATTCGC
>NW_010252693.1:18533-19701 GCF_000690775.1 Eurypyga helias
CGCACCGAAATCGCTGGCTTAAATTTAGGTGTTTGAAAGGACAGGCTGTTCTCGCACCACGCTTTCCCCATCACCTTTCTGCTCACATGAGCCACCCACACACAAACCAAAATGAACGAGGAGGAGAAAATAGACGCTGCATCTGCCCGCCAGCCCCGTGCCCCCCAGGTGCCTCCGCGAGCGACCCCCCCGCCTCGTTCTGCCACGCCGCCCGGGGCCCATGGGATGCTCTGCGGTCCCCAGTGGAGGGGCGAAGCCTCGGGTGGCTCATGGATCCCAGGGGACGGTCCCTCCCAGAGCCACTCTGGCTCTGTGCCATGGGCATGGCTGCCCGAGGGCCGGGAAAGGGGGCACAAGCCTAATTTTCAGCCCAGCTCCTGCCTTGCCGGTGGGATCCCAGCATGGATAGGTGATGGCTGGAAGGACCCTCGAGCCTTTCCCTTGCTGATTACATTTTTTCCCTAATGGCTTTCCCTAACAAATTTCCCAAATTAATTTTTTTTCCCACAAAATCCCCCTGCAGGCCCTTTTCCTTCCCATTCTATCCGAGCGGCACACGGGATGAGCACACAGCCACCAGAGCTGGAGCGGCAGCCAGGGATGCTCCAGCAGCAGGCAAAACCAGTATGTCGGAGCATCCTGGGCCCTCACACACCAGGCATGTGTGGGGCTGCTTTTGGGGCAGGACAAGGGGGTTTGAGCCCTGGGACCTCCTGCGAGGGATGCTTCCAAGACCCAGTGCAAGTTTTGGGAGCCAGGGCTGCCTTCCCGTCTCTCTAACGAGCCTTGCCGAGGCGGGGGGACCCCAGAGCCGGTTCCCGTGAGGTTTGCAGCGGGGTCATCCCGTGCAGCTCGTCTCGGTGCTGGTGTCCTGGGCGGCGGGAGAGGGGAACCCCGGCCTCGGCTGATAAAGGCACAGCCGGGCTGCGGCAGCTGGAGGACAAGATCCCCCCAAACGCCGCGGGCTGCTCGCCGACACCTCAGCTGGCACGGCTCGCGGCTGCTTCGCCAGGGTTCCTTGAAGTTTTGCAGGGGGCTTAGCTTCATTCCCACAATTAAATTCCTCGCCTTGTGGTGGAGGAAGGCGGATGGCACCTGGAGCTAGGACAAGCGACGGACATGGATGTTTTTAATGGGGTGTTTATTGACTCATCCCCTGTCCCAGCAC
>NW_010252694.1:0-324 GCF_000690775.1 Eurypyga helias
GGGCGGGATCGCGGTGGCAGCCTCTGCGCTGACAACCGGCTACTCTGTGGTGGCTGAGGGACCCGACCCTCCCCGGCGCGGGGGCACGCACCGGTCAGAGGGGAACGACTCGGTAAAACGGTGATCTTCGCCGTCTTCATACTTCGCTCGAAAGGAGGAAGAGGAAAAGCCTTTTTCACCGTTTTCTGAACCAACAGACTCTGATCTGCGCAGCGGCCCTCCAGCTTAGCACTCCAGCACTGTAAGATGCGATGGCATTATGTACCACAGATAAAACTGGGTTTTAAGTAACGCAAATCTAACTGTACTTAATAGTTTTTTTTT
>NW_010252695.1:0-6312 GCF_000690775.1 Eurypyga helias
GTAGCGTTGCAGGGGGTGGTTGTGAAATTCTTGTGTCCAAGTCTTTCTGCAGGCTGGCTCTCGGGACGGTGAGGTGGGAAGAGAGCTGAGGGTGCAGGGGGCGGTGGGACAGGCTGAGGGGACAGAGTTAAAGCAACTGCACCTGGTGTGGGGAAAGGGCAGGGGAGGTTGTTCTGCACCGGGAAGAGGTTGAGGTGAGAGGGACAGAGCAGGGCTTGTAGTGGACATCAACAAGAAAGGTCAGACAATAAATGGCTTAATAAAATAGCAGGTTTTGTAAGGTAGGGTAAGAAAAGGAATATAGATAGTGAGTACATCTGACATCCCTTTGGATGCTGGGCACCCTGGTTCATGCAGCATTGGCTGGAGCCCGGATGGCTTTTCCCAAGTGATGCTGTGCAGAGCAGTTCCTATGCATGGAAAAACGCTCTCTCCCTTTTGATCATTTGAGCTACTACAGGATTTTCTCACAAGAAAACAACTCTATTCCCAAAGGATGTTCACCTGAGCGCTTCCTGCTGCACAGTTAGATGAAGGCAAGGCCCGCAGGTGGCTCCATGGCCGTGATGCAGCTGAGGTGACCCCGCGGCCAGGGGACCATGCAGCCCGGCGCAGCCCAAGGGCCTGGCTGGGCCAGCAGCCTGGCACGCACCTGCTTGCTCCTCCACGGCTAGCCCTCTCCTGGACAGGAGAGCTGTATTCCCCCCTTCAGCCATACCCAATTTACCTTTTTCAACTGTATTACAAGTTACAGATTATCCGAGTAGGCTGCCCAGCTAATGGACAGTTTCCTGACAGGCTGGAAGGTCAGCTCTGCCCTAGCACCCACTGGTGCAGCTCAGGCTGGGGTGGGGCAGCCGCTGCTCACGCTGGTGCATCCCCCTTCTCCTTGGTGCTTTCATGCTATTTGCAGAATGTCCTGCAAGGCTCACTAGTGCAGAGACTGCTTTTGCCCTCATTCTCTAGACATCCCTGCTTCAGTATTTTATTTCTTCCCATTCTTCACATTTGTGGCTGAAGACACAGAGAAAAATAAAATAGGTTGCCTCAAGAATCATTAGCATATGAGAGTTAAAACTCAGATGCTTGGAAATGCCAGCTTGAGTTGTGTTGTATGTGGTTGTCCAAATGATTAAACTGATGCAGATTTCACTGTTTCTATAAAACATTCTCTCATATTTTCTCCATGTCATGGTGTTTTCCTGATGCAAGCTCATTTTAATTTTTTCTATTTCATCCAGTGAGTCAGGTTAACTATGTCACTTGCTGATTGGCTAAACAATGTAGGCATTGATCCTCAGAAGCATTTAGGCAATTAAACTGAAACTGAGTTCCCTTTGGTGATTTGGACCTTGCTCTTAGCATTTCTCTTCACCTCTTCCAACAGTTACTTTGACAAACTGGGCAGGTTTCATTTCAGATGGTGGTAACAGAGAGAGATCTAATTTTTGGCTTTCTACATTTGGGAAGTAAGAAGCAAGAACAGTAAAATAATGAACTATATCTTTGTTTAATGATTATTTCTGATATTTTGGGGTCTGTGGTGTGGCTGTTTGTTGTTTAAAGTTCTTCTGGTTCCTTTAGCTGTATATTTTCCTATGTGAAAAGTATCTGTGTCATCTCATAAATAAAGTAATTTTGTGTAAAAAACCCAAAATAGATACAAAATTTATTGATGGATGTCATTAACTATCAAAATACTTACTCAGTGTCCAAAGAGTATGTTTTTTAGAACTACTATGCATAAGAGGGAGGCTGAACTCCAGCTTTAGGTGCAAAGCAGAACTGATTGCCTTACATCTGAAGATGTATCAAAAATTTCCCTTCAGTACGCTGCAGTTTCCTATACTTTGTATACTTTGTGTAATTTACCATTTGGGGTTTTCTTCCTCATGTTCTGTCAGTATTTTTCTCTTCTAAATTTCTGTCACATCAGCTAATATTCACTCATGTCTCTGTAAGAAACACCTGTTTCTGTTTTCTTAAGGCTAGTGTGGCATGAAATCTGCTTCTGAGCTGCTTGTTTAAGTTGAGCCACACTAAATAGAAAGCACTTTTTCCCTGCTTCAGAGAAAATTATTTCCCTCTGGAGGAGGGGAAATCATACGAGTTACCTGCGATGCCAGCTTCAACCTGAATATTACAGAGGACTGCGGTGGGACAGATTCAGTCCTTTCTTATAACTTCATCTGTAAAGCAGTTCGTTATATTCTCCAAATAAATAGTTGCCTACTACAGACACTTTGTACACCAATACACACCAATATTCATATTAAAAAAAAAAAGTAATTTTAAGAACTAAAGTGTGTTTGGACAGAAATCAGAAGAGTTCTTCGTTACCTTTCCTAGGAACCAAAGTTTTGCCCAACACGAGCAGGCTGCAGTGTGAGCGTTGGATACCCTGTGCCGTCCTCCCCTTTCCCCTGCAGCTCTGAGACTCGGCAGGTGTTTGTCTTTCCACGCTTAGCACCAGCAGTGGGGATTTTCTCAAACAAATCTATAGTGCTGTTTGCATTTCCTCTAACCGAAGCCTGTGACAGCTACAGATCAGCAGGCTGGAAGATGTATTAATTTTCATCCCTGTGCTTCCCAGGTTACTGTGTGTGGGATAGGGACAAGCAGCAGGGCAGAGTGACACCACCATACAGACAAAAACGGCCGCCAACTCCCAGTGCCAGTAACCAGACCCCTGATTCAAAGCCTCATCAAAGGCTGGCAGTCTCTTTGACCACTGACAGCTTTGGATCAGGCTTCTCCTTCTGGAAATCACTAAATATCATGTAACTTGTGCAACAAGGCTTCAAGATCAAGCCCACTATAAGTATCTGTAGAGTAGGTGTGGTTGCATGCATACACATAGGTGGGTGTACAAATAAAATCACCCATTGCTATTAATTCAACTTTGTTTGTATGTGTCAGGAAAGTATTACAAATTTTATTCTTTGTTTTTGCGAGATGTTCTTCTATTGTGTGGAACAGTATCTTACCCAAGTCATAAAAGAACTGCTGCTAACACGGTATTTAGGTGTAAAATATGATTGTAACTATTCAAGATTACATTTACAAGTACTTGTGTGTGTGTGTGTGTGTGTGTGAGCGCGTGCACGCATGCCCTCTGGAATGCATGCCTATTATGATGTCTCCTTTTAGAGCGTCTGCTCCAAAAACATAATGCATAATCAGTGTGATTATGTGACAAGCTGTTTCATCCTCCTTCTTTTTTCTTTTTTTTTTTTTTTCCCAAGCAATTTTCTAGGTCATGTTTGCATTAGGTCTTCCTTTAAAAAAAAAAAAAAAGAACAGACAGAGACAGATCTTGTGTGGAAATTCTCTCAGCCAGCAATTACAGTTATTGTTTGGAGAGCTAATTTTGATGGCATTTATAAATAATTAGTTAATTTTTTTCTTTGGAAAATCAGAAATCTATTTAGGCAATGGGAGTATGAGCCATTTATAGAAGACTTAAAATACAGCCTTCACAAAAAAAGGAAATAGCTATAGTTAACATTTGTTCCGTTCAATTTTTTCACCAGCGTCATTCAACTTCCAGTCTTCAGTGAGATGAATTAAAGGAGAAATTGTCTCTAAAAACTTATTCTAAACATTTTAAATGGACTCTATTCAAGTGACAATATCTGCTTTTTTTTTTTTTATCTTGAGAAATGTATTTGAAGAGGATGCCACAGGCTTACATTATGCTCAAAGTACACTGGGAACCTCAGCTTTCATTGAGTGCAGGACCAGCAGCTCCAGAATCAATCAATGGCTGTTAAAAACTAGTCTGACACTGAATTTTAATGGACCCAGTCGGTCACTTTAGGAATGACACTTGTCCTTAATCATCCCTTCTGGTAGCTGACTGGTAGATGCAGGCTCAAGAGAAAGAAATCCCAGCAAACCCATGAGATAGTAATATTCCTCATTCCTTTCTGAAGCAGATCCCACAGCTGGCAAAAAGGGAGCAGCTAGATTTGTACTCAAGACATTGAAGGCAATGGAGTTGTTCCTAGCTGTTGTACGGGTATCCTCTGCGAAGCTGGCAGATAATTTAAACTCATCTTTATGGCTCCTGCTCTGATCCCTCAAGTGAAGCCCTGGCCCCGCAGAAGCCATCAAGAGTGTCCCCATGCTGGAATCTGATTTCCAAAAGCTTTAAACACTTGCAGTCCTAGCTGGAGGTTCTGTGGGTGGTTAATCCCTCTCCTGAATGCCGTTCTCCGTCTTCCACGTTGGGCACTTTGTCACTGAAGAACTATGGTGCTTTTGTTATGAATTCTGCTCCTAGGAGGACTTTGTCACCTGGAAAATGAACATAATAACACCCTTCTGTCTAACAGTGATATAAAGAAAAATATAATTCTTACATTTTTTGGAGACAGTCAGGTACTGTGGCAGTAGAAATCACAGAAAAAAAAAAAAAAAAAGGCTCTGAGTAAAAGGATAATACTGTGCCAAGAATACCGTACAGCAAATTAGGCCTAGGGCCAGGCTATAACTAATGAGGAGAAATTCAAATACTGAATAGCTGCCTCATTCACCAGGCACTGTTCATCCAGGTTGCTATTGGAGGCAAGCAACCTACAGTAAAAACAGCAGGCAGTAATTTGAGCATGAACTAACTTCATTAATGATTACTTCATAAGGCGTGTAGACAATGAAGACAAATAAAGGTAGGCTAAGTTCAACAAATACAAGAAGAACAAGGCCCCCAACTTTTGAGTACTTGGCTTTGCTAATTTAACAACCTTAAAGCATTATTCTATAGAATTAAGATGCATATAATTAAACTTTAAACCTAGCATATGATTGTTGCTTTTCATAGCATCGTGCAGAATGACCCGTGTCTAATAATATATTCCTTTACACCAACAAGACAAAGGAATATCCCCACCCAATAAAGGAAAGCATAAAACTTTGATTTAATCGACCAAAGACCAGAATCCTCCTCAACATGCATTTAAATAACATACATGCTATATATATCCAACACTGTATTTTCATCATAAAACCAGAAAAGAAGCTGAGGTTAAATATGAATTATAATAGGTTGGAAACATTCTGCAAGGAGTGAAAACATACCTGAAACATCATTATATTTTCATGTCATTGTTTAGACATAACTAGATAGATACTATTAAATAGTATTTCTCATTTTTTGACTAGTGTTGTATTTTCTCTGTCTATCTAAAAGCTTGCAGGCATAACTGCACATGAAGATTCCTATGCCACGTCTGCCTGCAAAGCCTGACTTGTAGACATGAGAAATTACTATTTGCTGTTAGAATAAGAGAAGTTATTCCAATATCTAACTGGTGAATTTATTTTAAGATAAAGAAACCTTTTTTTCAGTATGAATAGTATCTCCCTGATATGAATGTGTAGATGTAAGTCCATTGGCAGAACCAACTTGGGACATGTGAAAGATGTGAACAAAGCTAGAGAGTGACTTCTGAAGCCGGCTCAGGCACCATCATAACCTTTACTGATGTTCAGTCAGTTGAATTCTACTTATTCCTCAAAAAGTACACCAAAGGGGAAAACAGAGGAAGATTATTTTAACATAGATTTCTGAAAACGCAAGAAGTTATTGTCTGGGAAGATAAAGGAAAACAGTTGGGACAGATTTAAATTCAGTAAGGACAACTAGCCATGAAAGAAGACTGGCAGTTTGTTACTAGCCCAGAGTATGTCCTTTTCCATCCTTGGAACATAACTGACTACTGCTATTATTCCTTATAATGCACGTGTTCCTAAAAGGTGTATTGATTTTGTTACAATTATCCAATAGTCTAAATTTCTCATACAGTATCCTCTAGATATTTCAGTTTTCAGATATAAGAGAAGATCCTGTAATGTCAGAACTCACAAAAAAGCTTTCTTGGGTCAGACCAAAGGCCCAGCATCCCATGTGAATGAGGACTTGGTCAGATGTAATACTTAGGAAAAGTAAAACTAAGCTATTCTAGGCTGATCTGTCTGATACAGACCCAGCTTCCCATGCTTCTTGGCCATGCTGCTGTGGTGTAGTTACAGCATTCCCCATGGCACTTTGAAGTCCATAATCGATGTTGATTTATCCCAGTTCTTTCAGTGTTGGGAGGTGTCAGGAATGCACAGGGGTGACAGTGACAGACCTTTGTGGCAGAAAGGAGGCAATCACTGGCAATACCTGGTGCTAGCAGCACCCCGCAATGTGCTCTCTCAGGTTGCCTGGGAAAGCATCATCCCTGTGGTGGTGGCCTAAGGCTGTGAGGACCAGCAAGGCCAGAGTGCTCTTGCACGCTCAGGGAGAGTTGGGCCACTGCCAACCTC
>NW_010252696.1:0-10503 GCF_000690775.1 Eurypyga helias
GTCAGGGCTTTGGCTTTCCGAACCTCATCCCTAACTTCTCAGACAAGTGGTAGGATGTGGTTTAAGCTTGTGGCAGTCAGTGTACAGGCTGAGACTACTTCACCTAGGGACCACCTGGTTCCACACCTCACACACAGTATCCTAACCCGAGGGCTGAATAATGCTTTGCTGAGAATATTTTGTGTACACCATCCTTCAGAGAACAGGCAGCATCAGGACTGTAGACAGAGTACTTAGGAGTCTGCGTCTGACTGAGCATGTCGAGTTCTAGAGTTCAAGGTGCCTCATGCTACCCTGTGAGAACATCTGGCTTTTCTGTGCTTCACTGCCTCCAAAGGAAGCTTTGCCATACCCTGTGGGAGTTACTGTTGTAGGCAATTAGTATTTCTCATTGTACCAGTAGTTGTTCACAGGTTTGGCCCCTATCCGGCAGTCTTTGTGCAGGCCTCCCCTGACAGCTGTTGAATTTTGGGTGAGTAGGAATTGCCTAGTAGTGCAATCAGTGAAAAACAGATTCGAAGTAACTTCCATACAAGTCAGCTTGGATTCTTTCCCAGTCACATTTTATTTGCAGTATAAACGAGACCACAGTTGAGATGGAATTACAGATGTTACGTTATGTGATCAGCAATATGTCACTTACATCCAGAGTCCAATGTATGCCGCATCAGAGCTGGAAATGTGAAATGCATCAGGTTTCAGATTCTGGGTTTTCAGATACTTTGGTTGGTTGCGTATTTTTAACTTAGATCACATGTTATTGGTGGATTGAAATACAGTGCAGTCTTTAGAATTTCATTGGTGCAGACTTCTTTGGCCAACCATTTGGAATTAATAATGAAAGCACATAGTTTACCCCATTCTGGTTCATAATAACCTGAAACCCCATTTTTCCGTGTAAGATGTATAAAATATGACTGTCTGTTCATGTACTATGACGATAGCTACATTGTCTAGCACTTCTGGTAACATATGCTTGATAATTGCATCCATGGCCCATTTTCAGAGTTAAGGGAGGCTTACACAGGAGAAAAAAAAAATCCCAAACCCCACAGGTAACAGCAGTTTTAAGAGCTGTTAAATGTCCATCCCTGCTCTGTGATCTTCATTTGTGATACGCTGGACCAGGGGAGTGCAAGCAATTGGCCCTCCTCAGCCCCCCTGCATTGCTGAGCAGCTCTCTGTCGGCTTCTCCCGCCTCTCTCGAGGATACGGGCACAGGCACGGACCGTGCTGGCTAGCCCTGGGGGCCTTTATTCCCAGGACAACTTAGAACTGGCCTCGGGTAGCTTTATTTAAACCAAGGTCTGAATTCGCTCCTGCTGACCTTAGGATCAGGGAAGTGGAAAGGATTGATGGAGTTATTCCCTCTAAAACCATCATCAGCACTGAATGCTGCGTCAGCGTATCTGAGATCAGTTACGCTACTTTTCCCAAAGCATCACAGATGCTACCTGGTACTGCGGAGAGGGTTGAGTATACAGAAGAAATCCCACTTTTAAACAGTAGTAATAATAGAATGTGATACTGAATACAGTGTGGGTTTGGAATAACTTACAGCTGAAATGCTGGGTTTGGTTTTCTCGTACACTGGACAAGACGTGATCCTTGATAAAGGAGCAGAGCCTGGAGCAACTCCGAGTGTTATTTTCAGTACTAGTTGTTGGACCTTGAGAGGATCCAGCTGCAAAGACGTTGCTGTGCAAAATTTATAAGCATAGTTTCATAGCCATTTCTTGGAGAGCAGCTCTTCCTGTTTCAGCCTTAGAAGCAGAAACTGCGGTACAACAGTATTATTTATCATAGGATTTGGGCAGTTGGGTTTCTTCGCTATGCACAGGACTTCTTATTGGAAAGCTGTGAAGTGTCAGTGCTCCACTCAGCATCTCATCCGTGTGACACTACATCGGAGAGTGTAACTTACAGATTGTTATTAAAGACAACAAATAGGAAATAAGTCTGGGAGAATATACTCCAGTCACTTTCTCCACTCGACCAGCTTTCCATGGTGCCTGAGTCTTACCTTCTTTTTATCAAGAATTACAAGGAAAGGGGAGTTTGTATGTAGATAGGAAATAAAATATTTTTTTTTTCACATGGAGGAATTCTCAACGTCTGTTACTTTCTACCTTAATTTATCATTTGTGAACAAAACCAAGTATTATTTGGACAGGGCGCTGCATGTTGTACCAGATTTAAGATTCCCCCTGTCAGTGACAACCCTAGGCACTTGTCTGATGGGTGGCTGCACACAGCGGGACACTGCTTTGCTGGTGTCCTGACAGTCACACTCTAACTCCTAGACACCCTCTCCCAGCCATCACTCTACCTCCTGGGTACCTTACTGAAGCCGTCTCTGCCTTCCTTCCTTCCCGCTGATAACGCCCCTCCGAACTCCTCTTCAGTGCCTCGACCCTGTTCCCACAGTTCCTGGGACGCAATGATAATGATGGGGAGCATGAAACGGATAAGCAAACTGACGGTCCCCCTGCCCTGCTACAACTCTTAACTGTTCAACACTGTAAACAACGAACTGGCAGGACAGCGTCACTGTCAGTGGCCATGCTTCCCTCAAATTTGTCCAGAATACCATCAGACAGAAATTCAGCCCAGTTAGTACAAATACACTAAGCTTAGACTGAGAAACAAATACAGGATAACCTAAATACCTGGGATCAAGGAGAGATATAATCCTGTTTGGATATCGACATTCTAATGGCTTAAGTGGGAGGTGGACATCTAATTTCCCCTTTACATCTGTGCCTTAATGACTTACAGGATATTTTATACAGAATGTGTATGTACAAAATCCTATTCTATTTCAAAATCAAGCCAATTGCAGCACTATTTTCTGATTTTATTTACCGAATCTATGGAAGAGTTTCAGACCTGAACTTGGGTTTTGGCTACATACATTGTCTGAAATCTTGCAGCCTACCAAAAAGAAAATTTCCAATTCCATACAGATTTGTAGATTTGCTTAGTTGTTCATCCTTGCTAATCTGGGAAGACATAGTGAGGACCACTGCTTCTGGGGACTTCTTCGTAAGAGAACTGACTCACATCTGCCCTTGGTTACGAGACTCAGCAAGAAGAATGAGTTTTATGTGTTCAACTGAGCCAAAAATATGCTATTCTTTGGAATGCTGTTGCTACCTACATAATCCCTCATTTGTGTCAGAGTGATCAGGTTAGAATTTAACCCCCATCTGGTCTGCCAGAAGGTTTGTAGTTGGTTGGTTTCGGTTACTAAAAGAAACGCTCCTTCGGTCAAATTGGATGCGACAGTAAATGTTGATCTGGCTCATTAGAGCTGAATACAGTGAAGTCATCGGTATCAATTCTTGCTGCAACTCCGTGAATTTCAACCAAACTTTCTCAATACCTTTTTTTTTTCCCCCACTTGCTATGACTGTGGTTTAATGAGTTTGTTTGGACACCCATATTTATACTGCATAGTGTTTCAGTTCCAGCACAGAGGAAAAACAATTGCTTTTTCCTCTGAACTGTGAAGTTAGAGCCGTTTTCTCCAAAATACTGTCTTCTACAGAACGGTGCAACTATGAATATCTGTGCCTATTTTTAGTAACACGTAGGCTTTTCAGAGTGTTTCAAACAGTTTAGAGCATTTCTGAGCAATAAATTCCTACTGTCTAGAATAAAAAAAAAGTGTGTCTGAAGTTCAGGGCTGCCAAACTGCCATGTCGAGTAGCTGCAGCTTTAATTCCTGCATCTAAACAGACACGGAGGCATGCTGGGAGAGTAGCCCGGGAGAGAGTCCCTGTGTATTGAGGTGCTCAGTAAGAATTAGGAAGGTGTCACACCTGTTATTTTTATGTCCTAGATTTCATTAGAGTCTTAAAAAACGCTGCACCACAAGGAAGCTTTCACTTCGCCACTTGAGAGCTGCTTGTAACTGTCAGCTACTGACGATGGATTTCAGCATCAGGTGAGAGAGGAGTTTACTGCTGTGTTTTGTTTGAAAAGAGAATGGTTTTACAGAGCCTTGATTTGAAGACCTTTTTCCCTAAGCCCGTTAGAAAACAACATGCTTTGCTGTAGCACGACTTCTCAGTAGCGTTGTTAGCAGGGCACGCTGGAAGAGGTAGCCCTGTCCCAAGGGATTACGCTGTGTGCTTTGGGCTACTGGCCTCAGCAGCAGAGGCCAGATGGAGTGAGGTACTCTGCAGGTGCTTCCTTTCCTCACCTTTGTTGCTGCCCAGGATTAGGCTATCGATGAGGAGGAATCCCAGTAAGGAGATTTTCACCTGCAGTCACCTGCATCACCAGGAGCAATTCCCCGTGTCTCTTTGGGAGTACATCGCCTCAACACGCAGAAGCCAGTCCTGAAGATTTTTGTTTCTGCTGACCAAGCGCCGCAGTTGATGCCACGCCACTTCCAGCGCCAGGTAGAGCCCACAGCAGGGAGAACACGGGCTGAGGATAGGTGGGAAAAGATTTGGCAAACTGGAAAGGAGCTAATCCTTCTTTCCTTTGCACCTGATCCAAATCAGAGTCCTGAACCGAGTATTGGTGGATGCCAGCCAGGACTCACTCCGCCAAACATGGATGGCTTCTTCGGGGTTTGCGAAGTTCATCCTCCTGCAGCCAGCTGTCAGGTATTGTTAGCTTCTTATGACTAGCCAAGTCCTTTAATATGTACACATGCGTTGATAAGGAATGAGAAACACGGGCCGCTGTACCTATTGCACGAGCTCACCTCTGCTCTGACCTCTCTGGATTCCCTTCCTTTACGGAGGATTTGGGTAGTGCAGTGCGTCGTTTCAGTGCTTCCTTATTAGTCTTAAAACCCGTCTGATAGTGACTTGGTGGTGAGGCTTGGCCTGGCTTCTCTTCCCTTGACTTCCTTCTGCAGCGGACAGATCGCACAGGTTATTCCTGAGCGCTGGCAGAATCCACGGACACGCTTGCTAGGAGAATCCTGGTGCCCGAGTGTTGTCTAGATGGTACATGCTACACGCTCGGAAAGGGAACTCTAACATTCAGCGTAAAGCGTGCTACCAGCTTTAACAGCGTCGCGCTTTGCTTGTTCTGCTCCCAGTTTCATCCATTCTTCTATTCCCGGTAACTGGCATTATCCCTCCACATTAACAGCGGTCTCACTTCTGCTACAAGAAATGAAAAAAACACCCACCCAACTCAAACCAAGCCCCTAATTCAACGACACCTGTAAAATGTACACGCTGATGGAGTAATAAGCACCTGTGTTCTCCGCTTCCACATTTGTGATCTCACAAAATCTCCCGTGGATTTGCTCCACAGACTCTTGTGCTACCATCGAGCCACCGTTTAGGTGCTGAGCAGCAACAAGGCAGTAAGTGCCCCGTTTTCCGAACAGGAACTCACGGAATCGGTTAAATGCTAAATTTGAAGATTTCCTTTGTTGAGGTCCACATAAACAACTTTCTGGCTCCCACCTCTTAGGGCTCAGCTTGTCCCCTCGTACTGACAGCAGCATCTAGTGGCAAGATCCCCTCATGGCAATGCCCTACTCCTGGCTACTGGCCTGGCTCCGTTTACCTCCTGGTGAATCTTCATCGCCTCGACTGGCAGATTGACTTCAGAATTTGAAAAGAATTTCTGCCACGGGGTCTCCAACAGTCCTCTTCGCTGGCCGCAGTAAAATCCTTATTTCCAAGGGACTATCGCTGCCAGCCCCACTAATCATAATAATTTTGGCTGCGCTAGAAAAGCAAACGAAAGTAAGAAAAGCGAGCGGGCGTTTGCTGGAGCAACGGAAAACAAGGCTGCAGATTTTCTTAGAGGAGGTAATGTATCTCCTGTAGAAACTGAACTGGAATCCTACACCAGCAGTTGTGTGGGATCACATTTGCATGCGTCAGACCACGATTTCTGCATTAAAACCAGCAGACTGGGATGTGTCTCTTCCACCAGCGGGAGCTGCCGTCAGACCGGCAAGCTGTGAGTCACAGCTCAGCGTTCAGGTTTGCTCACCCAGCCTCGCTGTCCCAAAAGAACCCCACACCCGGTGATGTGCTGGCTGTTTCGCATGCAGCTGTGTACCCGATTTCCCCCCTGTGCGTACCTGCCGTCGGTTGTGTGTGATGTCGCCCGGCGGCCCGGGCTCCAGCCAGTGCTTTCCAACCTGTCTGCCCATGGCTCTGCCCCACGGCCAAGGCTGGATTTCAGAGACTTCGCAGTGGAGGGAGTACACGCGCGTCTCTACTGCCTCCTGCCTCCCGTCACTGCGCCTGTATTCCAGGATCCACAGGAGCATTGGACAGACATGATAAGCACGTATCTGGGATTTCTGGGCATACAGTAGAGTAGCATGGTTGAAATTCCTGTGAATGACCAGTAGCTTTGATTCCATGAAGCTGTAGGAAATACCAGGCTGCAGAAGATCCTCAGCATCCACCCGCGTTAACGTTTTGGGCGAAAACGCATCCAGAACACGCATATGGTTGCATGGAAGAAAAAAAAATGACCAGCAGTTAACCCTCCCGCTATCCAGAGGGCTGGGAAACCAGAAAGCACTGTGAGAAAGGAAGGCGACAGTGGGTACCCTGGGGAGCTGTGGGGACAGCTGGTGGCAGGGTCCGCCCAACTTCTTCACCCGCGCTCCAGCGAGTGTTTTGACTGCAGCACGGCCGGTACTGTGCGTCTGCAGCGTGTCTGGGATTAGCCAAATCCCAGAGTGAGTTAAGGCCCAACTCCGAAAATCCTAAAGGATAGTTAAGCCAGGTTATGACAGAGGGAGTCTCAATTCTGGGATCGCAGCAGGGCAGCCGCTTTTCCTGAGTTCAGCCATAAAGCTCGGGAGGGGCTGCGGCAAAAGCCGGGGCTGGGGCTGGTGCATTCACGAGGGTAAGGGATGCCCAAGTTCAGCACTGCTTCTGCACCGACCTCAGCACCGATCTGAATCCAAATCTCACCTGTTACCAGATGACTAAACCACAAAACACCCAGTATTAGAGATTCTCAGTCTGTTCTTAAATTCTACTCCATTTTCATGCGGATTAATGAATACCAACTGAAGCAGAGCTTTTCGGATGAACGCACAGCTGAATTGTGATTATGAGGCAATTGCTCACGCTCTCAACTTCAGCCACGTAAACGTTTTAGGGCATGAAGTAGTTCTAACATGCAGCAAAGGACCCAGCGCTCTGCTGTAGGCTCTGTGCAGAACGTGCTTTCAAGGGGCCAAGTTCAAGGTGACATAGATGCGCGCAGGCATCCACAGATCTGGCAGTGGTTTAAAGACCGATAGAGGGACACGTTGGCTTCTTGGCTGATGTTCTGTTCTAGGATCCCGTTATTAGTTCTGGCACCCACGTTTTCAAGTGGTGTTGAAAAGCTGGGCAACAAGGAGAGAAAAAACGATTGGAACTGAGGAAATATGCCAGTTTGAGTCTCAAAGAAACTGATGATGGTGCAGACGTCTGTGAAAAGTGGGGAAAACCCCCACATCGAACTCTTTAGAAGTTCTGGTTAACCAGCGAAGGAAGCCAAAAAGCCCTGCCCAAAGACACGTTGAGGTCAGTAACAGCCAGCTGGAACGTGCCATGCGAGATGCGTGTCTCAAAATCAGGCAGACTTGCCCAAGCCCAACCAATCAGACCTCCTGCGCACTTGGATGAAAGCAAACGGCTGCAGTTCTACGGGCTGAGCAGGACAGGGATGAGAATAGGTAAAATAAATGCTTTAATAATCCCTTCAGCACCTAATCCCAAGGAATTGTGCTCGGGTCCTTCACACTAGGAATCAGAATGACTGTGATTAGAAGACCATGAATAAATACCGTTTTCAGGGACCATTTTTGACTTGAGGAAGGCTGTTTTCCAAAGTATGCATTAAAATTCATGCAATTTCTCCTCCTTACTTGCTTGGGGAAACATTTTGATTCCTGAGGAACTGAACAGTCACACAGAAACATTAGGGCTTCTTCGGCCAGACCTAGCAGTAAGACATTTCACTTCAGTTCCTACGGGAAGAGCTTTATGGCTGACATGATGACTAAAGGTAAAATTCCAGCTGCACTGTTTCCTTCTAAAAAAATAGTGAGTCTGTAGTTAAGTTCTGGATTGTGTGGTATTTGTTACAGCTAACACAAACATCTCCCCAACAGAATCGACACCTGGCCACTGAACAGGTGGGTAAAAACAGGGGAGTAATATGTAATACTCAGGCTTTGGGGGTAAAAAAAACCATCAACCCAGACAACCAAACACCTTTACACAGTAATGTGACCGTTGCTTAGTGTCCACAGAAAAAGTAGTTATCCTCTGCTACTAAAAAGGAAGTGGTTTTTCTTCACAGAATATAGTGGAATTTTTAAAAAACTGGAATTATCTCTCGAGGAAAAACAAAAGGAATGACTAGGCAAAAGGTCGCAGTAGGTCTAACAGAGGTACAAGATCTAACCTTGCTGCCTGACAAATCTTTTCAGCTAACAGTTGTATTCCATCTGTCAGTGCTGCACGAACATCCAGTAAGAAATACCCACTCCAGACGGTTACGGACAGAGGAAAACAAGCAAACCTAACTTTCCTGTAGCAAGATACGGCAATGAAGCTGTTGGTCCCGCAGCCCCTTCCACTGCAGAAGCCATCCCTACTGGTACACTGTGGGTGGTGATGCAGCCCCCTCAGCCTCACTCCGGCTGGCTGAGCAGCAGCAGCTAGCCCACTCCCACTTCCCGGGTGCTCAACACTGGAACCTTTCCCTTCTCAGCCTACTTCCTCAGGTCAGAGCCCCCCGCTGGCTCTGTCACAGCATCACACTTCACCCAAGCTTCGAAATCCGTGCGTCTCTGCACACGTGACAGCCCAGTTGTTTCATGGGACCTTTTCATGGCAACTTTCAGGTGGAAAGGTTTGAGGGGACAGAGCCCTCGGAGAGGTCTATCCGTCCCTCTTTGGGACAGTCACTACTGTAGTTACCAAGATGAAGAAGCCTTCATCAAGGCAATGGCCACCGAGGTGCTCCACAAACCCTAAACCCAGCCGTAATCCTATGGAGTAAGCCCCTGAAGATCCCAGCAGACAGGCGTGTGGCTCCAGACAACACAAATCTGGGAACGCAGTGCTTGTCCAGGTGACCTGCTGGTTGTGTCTTCGGTCACTCAACAGCACGCCCCAGCATCCGAGGTGTGTCACCGGCAGATACACATCAGAAAATCCTACACCTTAAAGAACAAGCATAGAGGTTTTTCCAATCGAAACTTTTATTGATGTTCTTGGCAAAGTAATCTAAACTTATGATCTTGGTCTCTCCTTCTTGCCCTTGTACAAAGCCAACAGGGAAACATTGGCTACTTTGACAACCTTGAAGCGAACCCCAGGAATGTCACCAACAGCGTGACCCTTCCGACCGAATCCAGCAACCAGCACTTCATCGTTTTCCTGCAATGAAAGGCCATGCAGTTACAAAGCTGTCCAATCACGCTCCCGTGCGTACTCCGAAATGGATACCCTCAGAAAACCCAGGGGGTGGCTCACACACGCTGATAAGGACCGCAACCCCCCTTCAGCATCTTGGAGAGGTGCCACTTCGCTCGCAGCAGCACAGCCGAGAACCAGCTCTGCTAAGGGAGAGCTGGTTTCGTACGTTGCCCTCAGGTTTTTCATCTGCCCCACCACTCCAGGCCGCACGTGGTGCAGAATGCCACGAACCCCCGTTTAACCACCCCCTATGTCCTTTCATTAGGTGTTTCTTTACTTCAACAGACAGCTTTTCATACATCACTCCTTAAGAAGTACCTCGATGAAGTTCAGGCAGCCATCGTTGGGAACAAAAGCTGTTATTTTTTTGCCGTTCTTAATCAGCTGGACTCTAACACACTTCCTGATGGCAGAGTTGGGCTGTTTAGCTTCTACTCCACTGAAATGGAAGCACACGGAAATAAATCAGCAGAAAATCAGTCTGATGATCTAGTAGATATTCATCACACTGCCACGAATTATTGAATCACTCTGTATTAAGCGGCACCTGTACTTCAAAACCTGTCAGAAGGCTACTAAATATATAAAAGCCCAAGTTACTAACCTGAGTAGAAACTAAAAATTAATAACCTTCAGACACATATTAATTCATTAAATTAAAATCCGGAAGGGGCCCCAAAAAAAAAAACCCCAAAAACCACAACTTGGAGCCCTGAAAAGGTCCCAAGGAAACTAGTAAATTACAAAAACAAACAGGCCGTAAGTAGACGGGATTCTTGACACAAGGCACACACAAAATCCAGCTCCCCCCAATCCTAAGACGAGCTGATATTTTTACTATTTTAATTCTTAGTAAGCAGAATTTTTGAAGTGACACGTGTATGAGAAAAGCGCAGCGCTGAGCACGGCCACGTGGAAAACCAAACCACGTCTGCCCTCTCGCATACAGAAACCCACGGCAACGTGGCGTGTTACAGGCAGCAACACCTCTCACCTATTTATAAACCGTAACACCCCAGCGGTGCTTCCTTTTGCGGGGCCCTTCTCAAAGGCCTCGTCTCCCGGGGGGCGTTGGGGC
>NW_010252697.1:0-225 GCF_000690775.1 Eurypyga helias
GGCCCTCTCCGCAGCCGGAGGCATGGCGTCGCAGCTGGAAGGGGCCATGGAGACGCTCATCAACGTCTTCCACCACTACTCGGGCAAAGAGGGGGACAAGTACAAGCTGAGCAAGAAGGAGCTGAAGGAGCTGCTGCAGAGTGAGCTGGGCTGCTTCCTGGAGGTAGGGACCGGCCGTGCCGGGGCGCGGGGGGTGCCCCTTATCCTCCCCGCCGTGGGGCAGCA
>NW_010252697.1:762-963 GCF_000690775.1 Eurypyga helias
CACAGGGCAAAAAGCCACCCAGGGTCACCCCAAGTTCCTGGGGACACCCCCGTCTCCACCCTGCACCCCACCCTGCCCCAGAGCCCAGCATCACCCCCACATCAGCCCAGGGCACAGCACCCCTGGGGCGGTGACCCCGGTCTGCACTGGGGTGTCAGGGTGCAGGACACTGGGGTGCAACACGGGGGCACGAGGGTCGGG
>NW_010252698.1:0-233 GCF_000690775.1 Eurypyga helias
CAGGACGGCGTTTGCACGGCCCGTTTCCCCGGGAGGAGGCCGGGGTCACTCCGCCTTCCCCGGGAAGAGCCTGCGCCAGGCTGCCGTCAGCTCACAGCCCTGCCCCGGCTCCGAGCCCCAACCTCGGGGGAGGCAAAGAGTGCGCAGGTGAGCGAAGCACCAGGGCCATGTGCTGCGGAGGAGCCCCCAGCCCCTCGGCAGCTTTCCCGGGGAGAGCTGCAGGCTCCGTCTGG
>NW_010252698.1:456-25428 GCF_000690775.1 Eurypyga helias
GTCAGCCCCTCCAGCTGGAGAAGACCAAGTCCCAAACCACCGCGAGGAGGGGCAGGAGGAGGAGGAACGCGTTTGATGAGAACGTACGTTTTGCTTCTAGAAAGAGATTTGCAGCGACACACACCCTCGTCTGACAGGCTGACCTTCGTCCAACAGGCTGAACGTCCTGTGGTGAAACAGAAGGCAGCCCGTGTGTTTGTTGCAAAGCTGTTGCTGGGAAGGTGCGCGGTGCCTCTGTGCGCAGCGCGGCACTTCGACATCCCTTCCAGCACTACCTCACCCGCCACGCTAACGAACATCCCGCAGACACAGAAATAGATTCTTGAAGGATCCAAACTGGACCGAGTGTTACATGGGGAAAGTAAGACAGCGCTGTGCTCACAGGAGGGGTGAAAGAGAACGATAGGTTTTCAGAAAAGTGGGTGATTCCTCCTAGGATGCCTGTAACCATGGTAACACAAGAGATAGCAGCCCGGAGTTCAACCCGTTTTATCCTTCCAGCAGTGAAGAAACAGGTTCTCTAAGCACCACCCCAGCCACTGGAATAAAATACCGGCCTTTTACTTCCCCATTGAAACAACGGTGGGTTACGTACCACTGCCGTGTGACAAACACCCGCGTGAAGCGCTGAGACCGGTCCCGTGACAACACCATGTTGCTCCACGAGCCGCGTAGCCACGGTGAAGGGGAGAGTACGAGATCCAAACGAACGTAAAGGAAGTATGAACGTACTCGACAGAGCTTCAGCTGGAAATTAAAAAACCAAAGGCACCCCCATCAAATTTTCACGTGTTTTATTTAAGTGAACATACACATGGTCCACATACTCAATGAAAAGAGTCATAAAATAATTTAAGAACTTCTGTTGAAATGTAGTAGCAGCACCATCGGTATTGGAATAGCAGAAAACCGATGCCTCCGAAGGGCATACCTTTATGCCGGGATAAAAATGCCATCGTTTAAAACAGGGGATGGGATTAGGCTTCACAGGATGCTCTGGGGAGTTGGGAGTTTTAAAACACACACTTTTTTGCTAAATACTTTGACGATTAACGTTACAAAAAATACAACTCAACAAGATACTGCATAGTATTTTAATTAACATAAAGAAATGGACATTGAGCTGCGTGTCAAACAAACCTCAACATCTGCTTCCACGTACATTTCTGAGTAGAGAAATCTAAAATTTCAAAAGCAAAATATAGACCTAGTGTATTCTCTAAAAGACACACTTTAGGTGGAACGTATAGTACTACGAAAATACATATCTTCCATTCTGTTTAATAATTTACTTTTAGTTAAAAAGTTGTGAAATTCTCGTCACAAGAAGCGTATACAAATTCATGACTTTAGTAAATTAACAAAAAGGATTATCTTTTTTTTTTTTTTAAACAAGGTTTAGCCCCCGCTGTAACAATTATACAAGGAAGAAAAGAGACTACATTTATATGAAGGAATACAAATTTACACACATTTTACAGTGACTTATACCCTACACATCTACAAAATTCACAGTTATAATACAAGCAAGTACAAGGCTGGGATAAAGCTGTTTGATACCAAAAAGTTTCTACTTTTAAAAAAAGATAAAACAGGAAGAGTTTCAGACTTCTGCACCAACTTTAAAATCCTAGTTAGACCAAAATACACTTCCCTCACACAAATGCTCTTCAGCAAACGCAGACTGCTTTCCTGGGCGGGTGGAAGAGCGAACTGCCGAGCTTCTTCTGGCCCCGCAGGCTGCGTCGCATGGTCAGCTTGTTGTTCGAGTTCTTGCGCTGCGGAGTCGTGTCTTCCGGCTGGACGCTGATGTTTCGACTCAGGCCACGCCTGGGCTTCTTCATAGCTGGGCCAGAGTTGGATTCTTCCAATGTCCTTTTAAAGTTTGCTGTGGGTGTCCTCTCTGCATCTTGGGCTTTTTGGCCATTAGGAGACACCTTCAAGCCTTTTTGGTCCATGCCTGAATTCGCGGAGTTGGAAGGGGAAAGACTGACTGACAACCCATTACTGTAGGATTCGTGTATCCTCAAAGCCAGTGCTTTGCTGCACTTCTCCTCCTGGGGGCCTGAATCCTTCAGGGTTGCTCCTGACACAGGTAAATTGCTTTTGGCAATCTCGCTTGGCAGCTCTAAGTATTTTTCTGTGATCCCGTTGCTATGCACGAGGGGAGGAACAGAGTCGGAAGTGTTCAGTCGTGGCCACGGATCGTCTTCCAAAAGCTGAGGGACAAGAAAAACATATTTAGGTGTAAACATAATTATTTCACCCGCATTATCCTTTGAGGGTGGAAACAGCATGTGAGAGAACTTCCCTAAGCCTTATCAGGGAACCAGCCTACTCCAAAACAGAATTATCCTTTCTGCACATCAAGAGGCAGAAACAACGGCTCCGAACTCAGTGCTTTGCACACACCGACTTCGTAACAGCCAGCACTCACTTCAATCACCCAGTCTGCAAGAGTCTCACAGTGGCACAGTCTTTTCATTCCCAGGGCTGTTCCGACACACTCAGCCTCCGTACCTTCCCTGTTCTGCTGTCAACTGCCGGGGAATCTGCACCTGCTGCTCATTTAGGAAGTCGTGTACAAAGCGGTGCCTGCAATTTCTGTCCTGTGATTCTCTCCCGTAGCGTTTTCCACCAGGCAGACATGCCTTCTCCCCTCAGACGTCGCGATACACGCACCCACACAGCCTCCTGAAGACTCAGTACACCATCAGGTGGCCAAGCACGGCCAGGGCAAACAGCAGAATGCCTTCTGACCTTTGTTACGTTGAGAGTTCTCAGCTACTGCATAACCAGACTATCAGGGTGAGCATCAAGCTCTTTGTCGTAGGTGTCCTGACTGCATAAAGGCGGAGCATCGGACGAAGCTATTCTAAAAACAGGTACTGTTTGCCATGCCAAGGAACACATTTTATTGCCTAGTTTTATACTCTACAACTTGGAAAAAGAGCAGCTCCATCCCTCCCAGCACACCTGTCCGCTACGAAGCGTGGTTATTCTGCGTGTTGAAGAGATGCTGCTTAATATGATGTCCTGAGAGCCAGGGACTTGCTAAACTCTAACCCGACCTTCAGCTACACATCCCTTCTGCAGCCTTTAAGAAGTGGTTTTGCCTCATTCTCGGTTTTACTGACAGGAAAATGGGGACACCACTTGCTTTGCTAACCACAGGGGGATTCTGAAAACGAGTATCTATTCAGTGCCCTGAAGATCGGAATTACAACCTTATTAAAGATTTAATTGTGAAGAAATCCCTGGTTACTCAGTGCGTCCTTCAAAGGGAGTTTCAAGGCCACATTACGTATCACCAGTGTAAGGCAAATGAGAACGACTTAAGGAAATAACACGCTGAAAACTCAAATGCGCACACGGCTGAGTCAGGGTGCACCAACGTAACCTCACGGAGGAACAAACAGAGGCTTTTGAAGTCACGACCCAGAGCATGTTCAGCTCAAGGCCAGGCTGGATGAGGCTTGGAGCAACCTGGTCTAGTGGAAGGTGTCCCTGCCCATGGCAGGGGGGTTGGAACTAGATGGGCTTTAAGGTCCCTTCCAACCCAAACCATTCTGTGATGAGACCTATGACTGCTCCACACTTTTGAAAAATCCCATACTAAGGTTTAATAAAATGCACTCCCAAAGAGAAAATAATCAGAATTGTTTCTAGCATCTAGATTTGGTTTTCCACTCCCCTCTACTCCCTGTTGCTCCTCAGGTGAAATTAAAACCATTTAGGTAATATTCCTTTACTACACAACACCTTTATGGATGGCATTTTAGAGGTTGTTCTCCAACTGCGTTCTTGCAGAACCCACACGAAAGCTAGATGACAGAGCAGCTCAGGCAACGTTACTTCATCTGCTCCATTTAATTTTTGAAACTGTGTCTCTGGCCACGACTTAGGTTGTTCGTGTTCACGGTGCAAGACGCTTAACCCCACGGGGCTCTTCCTGCCAGCGTCTTCTGCTTGGTACGAACAGCTGAGGCTGGGCAAGTCTTTGGGACGCAAAAAGGAAGGCAGAGGACAGACTGCTAGGAAGTGATGTACTATGGAAAAGAGAGTATTACTCAAGATGGTGTGGTTACCAAATAAACTTATGGATACCTACACAAAGTTCTGGTTTTGAAAAAAACACATATGTGGAGACAAAATTATTCTGATGGTACAGTGGTCTTCTCCTGCCTCTCTTCTGTCCAACTTCCTTCTCACACTTCTTGTCTTCTGATACTTACAGGTACTCCGAGACAGCTGGATGCTTGTTATTAAAGCAGAAACCTCCATTACATTAGTACTTTTCTTCAGAAAACAGGATCTGTTTTCAAACTGGCAAGGCCAGATCTACTTTAAACCAAGAGGAGAAAAACCTTTGCATTGAACCAGAACTATTTCATAGGTATACTATCAATGAAGACCTGTAGCCAGTCAAAGTTTCCTTTTGGGTTTTGCACAGTAAGCAGAAAAATAAAGCAAGGCCTTATCTACACAGCAAACAGCAGAACTGTCAGCTGACTACAGTTTTGATCAATTCACTCTTGACCACCTGCTGTGATTTATCTTGATTCACACTTCGCTGTTCACTGAATCTACTTAGATGAGGAAGGGGATTCTTAAGGAAATAAAATATTTTCAGTAAGCCCTTATCTAGAAATTCTACTTCCTGGATGTTTTGCAGTCAACACAGCTCAACATCTGTTCCATGAGTACTGGTAATAGATCCCACACAAGACATAGGGTACCACTTCAACGTTTAGACACATTTTGAACTCGAGCCATTTTTCCCTACTCAAGATTTTGCTAGATTTTAAGCTCTTCATGGATTTTGCTAGACCGGATGGAAGGGAAGGAGACAGAAAGGCTGAGATTGCCGTTTGATTAGCAGCTTGTTTCTACCACGAGAATGTTAAGGACTCCCTTTCTAATTTTTGCTTTCTTTTTCCTTTGCCCAAAGGAGAGCTATCCAAAGATACTGCAGAACATCAAAGGACAGTTACTTAAAGCAGGAGCACTGGTAATTACTGAAACAAATATCCACTTGTAACTACATGCCAGCTCTTAAGAGGGAGAGAAAAAAAAAAAAGCTTCTAAACAGCTCTGCTTTACGTTAACGGTTAAAACTTCTAACATGAAGAAAGACCTGGAATTACAATGTCTTTTCCTCTATGAAAGAGCATTAAATCTACCAGAGGCAGATAATAAGATCTCCCAATCCAGAAAGAGAACGTTCCTTACAACAGTGTGTTTGAAGACAAGAACCATGGGTTACCTTAAAAAAAACCCCTACAGCACACCAACCCGACCCAAAACAAGTCACACCAAGACGAAGAACACGTCCACAAGCTGTCTGCCACGCACAGCAAGGCAGGATAAGAAACTCTGGCCCAGCCTTATTCTCTGAGGGGATGCGTTGGGGTTTTTTCCTTTTTCAAACCTCTGATCCCCAGTCTGATCTTTCTTGTGATCTTGTGTGGGATCTTGGAACACTTGCTTTTAAGCAGCAGTGCATCTGAATTTGTGTGAACTGTATGCAGGACGTTACGGAAGTGGTTTCTTCTACATTAAGGAGGGAACACAGATCAACAACTACTAATGAACAATCAGGATTTTAAGAGTCACGAAAACACTGTATCCCTAAATTCAGCAATTCTGAGAAGTTCATACTTTGATACTCTGCCTTTGGTGTTCCAAAGTCTTTTAAAGAAACACTGTTAAAGTTTACCTAGTTCTCCAAAGCTTTGTACCTGCAAGTACTGAGGATTCAGCCAGGTAACGGCTGTCGAGTTACTGTCCCACAACTGAAATACATTATCTAGCCATACATGCTGCCTCGTCCCCTGCAGTTCGTAAAGTAAACAGAAAAAGCAACATTAAAGAGTGGCTTAAGTTGACAAGCCAGTAGTTTCTAAAAGTATTATTTCAATCACTGCCACAGGTGGACAACACCATTGCCCCAGTCCTACACACCATGGCAAGCTGTGTAAGAAGAAATTACTGCTAGGGGAAGAAAAGGGAGATTGATACGTATTTCACGGGCTCCACATTCAAAAGTGGAACATCTAAACCGCTGAAAAAAAAGGGTTACCTTGACAGGTGGGGTACTGCAGCGGGAGGGTGTCATGACGTTCATCTCAGAGCTGCTATAGCAGGGGGACTCTGCCAAGTTGATATACAATTCTTCTTCGTTTTCCAGGTTGCTTTTGCTGTCCTGCAACGGCGAGATGCAGATTACCATGGCACTAGTGTTATCTGCTCGAAGCATGCGTTGCCTCCAACGGCCCAGTGCTCTGTTCACCAGCATCCTGGCACAAGACTGTCGGTGCTCTCCCTTTACGCGAGAAGAAAGGGACAGGGAGAGAAAGCAATCAGGTCCACGTTGTAAATGGAAGATGGACAGTTGACATGGCACAGCCTGAGACTGATATTCATATATATAATGGCCTAGAGTAGCTCAGTTCAGAAGCTCAAGAGGAAATATTAATTACAACATATCTTAGTGAGATATAACTTTAAAATCAATTTAAGGTGGAACCCACACACACACACAAGTGCTTTAAGCCATGGAACTCTCACACTGACTTGCATAAATAACATCTCTGATTCTGCAGCCTGGCTGTAACACGCTGTCTTTCCAAAAGTCTCTCAAGGTGTTTACAGACTATTTACTATCTGATGCTCAGATGCTCCACTAAATAAATTCTCAACTCTTTTGTAAAATAAACCGGAGAAGAATTTCAGACTTTGTGCAAATCATGTAAAAACTGATAAACAATCATCTACACTGTAACATGCGTGAAATAACGTGAAATAAGTTATTTCACGAATAAATTAATGTGAATAGATAAATAAAATTAATAAATTTAATGTGAAATAAATTTTGCTTCAGACAGTATTTTGTGTAACTTCCTTAGGAAGGAACATGTCGTCTTCTGCATCACCCCTGACTGTCTTCAAGGCCAGGCTGGATGAGGCTTGGAGCAACCTGGTCTAGTGCAAGGTGTCCCTGCCCATGGCAGGGGGTTGGAACTAGATGGGCTTTAAGGTCCCTTCCAACCCAAACCATTCTGTGATTCTATGATTAGCCACAGATACCATTCCTGGTGGTCAAATTTCCCACCTAACTGAAGCAACGTGAAGATGCCTGGCATCTGACAGCACGTGCGAGCACACAACCAGTCACACTCCAACAACTTCTGCGCTGGAGCAAAACTGTGAATCCGCCTGAACTACAAAGTTACATGCTTTTCATCCCTGCCAGACCAAGCAGTATTCAGAGGAAAAAAGTGTCAAGTTTCCACAATGACTTATAGCCCCTGCTCTCACCATTAAGTATTTTTTCTCCTCGTGATCCTGGCACATGGAAATAGCATCTTGAGGTGGGATCATGTTCCACAGTCCGTCACTGCCAAGGATAATATATTTGTGCTTCTGGGGATCAATTGTGTGCACGCTAGTGTCAGGTTCGGGAGACACAACAAATTCACCACTGTAGAAGTCATAGCTCCAAAGATCACCTGGCAAAGAAAATGATTTTGAATTGTTACATATGAAAATATGAATCTCGGAAGGCACAGGAACACGTTCCCATGGAAACAATTACCGCCAATGTCAAGTCACCAACAGCATACAAAGTAGTTTTGATACAATTACTGTTCTGCTGCTGTTGCTTTCTGATCATACTTACTAATATGTAGCAGTTTAATTAAAAACACATTCAAACCAAAATATGTTTACAGGAGGTCTTCTAGTCTCTTAAAACTAAGATTTTCAGAAAAAGGGGAAATAGATGAATACCTAGAAAACAGTGAAACCTCAGTATCCAAACTAAAACCTACCTGACGAACTAAAGTTCCCCTCAAACAGAAGTAAAGCCTTACTTTGTGGAACCAAAACCGAAACTGACAGACTCTGCCTTTTCAGTTACTGGACCCAAACCCCTCACCTCTTGTACAGGGAATCATGGTGCAGTCTGTACAACTGGGTTAGGGTCTGGGGGGAGGATCACCTAACACTTTTTTCTCCCCAGCATCATACACAGCATTAGACTCCAACCTGCCACACGACGGTCTGCTGCCCGCATACCCTAATGAGTCCTGCTCAGAAAAGGAAAAAACCCACCACAAAACCCAGACTGAAGACCTGCACCTTTTCATACTCAAGGTGCTAAACTGCCCTTGGAGTTAAAAAACACCACCAGCACACAAACAACCAGAGAACCCCCACAGCCACCCGAGCAAGACCGAAGCACACGGTTGTGCCTTGCTGTGTAGGTATTTGTACATGGAGGTGCACAGGGAAGGGGCGAAGGAGGAGAGCCTCAAGCCTTTCCCCCATTAACTCCTCTTTCCCACTCCTCCCGCAGCTTCAGCACCGCTCTCAAAGCTGTGCGGTGAGGGGTTAGAGCGTCTTCCAGCTGAACACCACGTGCCAGTTTTGGAGTTGGAAAAAAGCCACAGGAACACGAGCAGTGCCTGGGCTCCAGCAGGAAAGCAGAAACGAGAGCTAAAGCCTCTCCCTTGGAAGGCCTCGTGCAGTGAGCCTCCCTCGGAGTTTGGGTCACCTCACCAGGAACGAAGGCCTGAACTGATCGGAATAACACATCTGGATCAAAACAGCTCTTGGTTCGAGTACTTCTTCCAAAACATCCTCAGGTAAAAAACACTCCAACAGAAAAACACATTACCATATACATTTACTTCAGTTTCGTTTATCAGGTACAATTGAACAAAAGCATTTTCTAAGGTTGGGCTTTTAAATCAAGAATGGTATTTTGCTGCACTAACACCTTCGCTTTCTTTTTCCTTATGTTCACACAGAGCTCCCCAGCGTGATAAGCAACAACAAGTAACATTTGCAAGTACTGGCTAGATTTTTCTGTGCAGAACACATGGCTTTAGAAGTAGAAATTAATTAAAATGCCAAAGTTGAAAGGCATACAGAAGCTTCAGAACTCCAGTTTAAGAGTCAGTTTTTTTGATTTGCTTTTTGCTGGCCTCCAAAAGCATGCCTGTAGCCTCCTTCTGCATTCATCACCACCCTTTCAAAGATAATAAATAAGCTTTTTGTCTTCCTGCTTCCTTCCATTAGCTTTGCCTTAAGCTATCAACCAGCTGAAAAGACTTTTCCAGAATCGGGAAAGGGAATACTTCAACTCAATTACTCCACTTCACCACTGCAAGCAGGGATGGTCCATCCTCATTAAAGCACCAATTCACCTTCATTGCAGCAGCAGCAGCCAAACACATGCTTCTAATAACAGCTAATTAAAAGCCAAGCCTGCTTGTCTAGAGGTGCACTCTGCCTCCACAGACTCACAACAAAGCCAGCCAGCTGGCAACAAGATCAAAATAAATACTGTAAGAGAAGAGCTGAGCTGCAGCACAGCAATTACTGTGTATGAATTGCCACGAAAAGTCTTCGTGCACCGAGAGTTCTTCACATCACGCCTGTCATGGCCACAGCAGGTAAGATAAACACACGCTTGGGGTCTTACAGCAACCAGATCTTGGCTCGCAGCAATTGCCAACACACAGAATATTGTTATGTTTTTATTTGCTAGTTTGTTCATACTCATTTAGGAGAAAAGACAGATGTTATTAGCGGAATCTTTCTTTTTTTTAATTAAAAACGCTGTGCTGTATGATAAAAATAACCTGACGCTATTTAATTTTGGTTCATCTACATGCATGTCATCATGCCCATCTGCTGCTCCTCCTGAGCAAGCAGCTAAGTAATAATCAAACCCATCTCAGAGAATCTTCCTCCAAGAGGAAGGCAGCTCCTCCTGGGGATAACGGGGAACATCACATTGGTTATCAAAGGGACTGCAAGGATTAGAAACTTGAAGGGCACACGGATTCCAAGAACATGCACAACAAATCCACACCCCTCAAACCCCTAACCAGGAGCCCACCCTTCCCAGTCGCCACTGAAAGCCTTCCAACCTGCCTCTCCTCCAGCAGCTGCCCTTCTGAAGGCTGGGGTGGAACCATACACTGGGGTGTGGGCTCCACACAGGAATTAATAGCTGCCGTGCCACGATTTGCTGATTTACCAGACTACCTGATAATGGTAGCCCACGCCTCTGGCCAGAGCCATGCGCAGATCTGCAACTAAGCCACATCGCTACAGTACCATCACCTTTCTTAACTGGGGAAGGGGGCAGAGAGAGAGAAAAGTAGATACCGCAAGAGGAAAGTAATTTTTCCTGAAAGCACACGATGAAGAGGAGCTAGACTCACAGCTTCAAAGGCTAAGGTTATTAAACACGCGTTTTTTGGCAAAATGCATTCTTTCACACAATCTCCTGTAGCATCTTCTCTGTCAAAGCAGCATTCCAGGTTTGCTATACACACACAGCAAGAACTGAATCTCCAAGAGTTTTAAATTCAATTGTACTCATCACCTATTCAAGCTCAAAAATCTCTAGGAAATACACAATAACTTTACCACGTCCTACAATGGAACAGTATTAAAGCACAATCAGGTATTAACTGAACAACTCCAGACAAGTTTGGAGCTTCTCAAAGCTGAACGGAGCTCTGGATGGCACAAACTGAAAATAAAGTTTTCCTTCTCTGACCCAGGAAAAATGACACCAAGTATATTTGAAGCCTGAGGCATAGAGGAAAATCCAGCTTCTTCCTTCCTCAGCATTGAAGGAAACAACCAGTACTTGCACCTGCCTTAAAGAAAAGGGCAGATTGCTGTCAGTGGTAATCTTTCATCAGTCCACCCCCATAAACCCACCAACGCTGGAGCAGGCCAGGGATCCTTGGTAGGACAGTACTGCACGAAGAGTACTCCAGGAGTAATCCTCACCGAGCCTTCAGCTCCAAGCCAGCAAAGGCCAACCCATGTCACGAGGCTGAGGCACCGTTTTAATTTTGTTTTCTAAAGGGCAGAGCAGCACAGATTAAGGCAATGCGTTTCAGAGGTGCTGCATAGGCAGCATACTCAAGTCAGCTGCGTATCCTTCTGTGGCCAGCTGGAGAGCACAGCATCCGCAGCACTGAGGAATCCATGACAAACCTAAGAGTCACTTTACATGGCCTCTCTGTTACATTTCTGGGAAGGAAAAAAGGAGAGGAAGGTAAGCCAGAAAGCAGAGTGCACTTTTCCCTAGGCATTTCAAAGTGCTCTGAATTCCTTCATTCTGTCCCAAAGGAAGTAGACAGACAAGTGACCCTTCAGCAGGCTGGGAAGCCAAGATAGTAAGATGATGTGATATGCCAAGGGTAGTGTTACAGAACTGGAATGCCAGGTTCTCAGACTTCACTCTGCAAGCCGTACTATTTTTGTTCCAAATTAAAAACCAAACATTTACAAAACTTTTAACAACCTTGTTCTCCAAAAACTTACAGACCTAGAATACTTCTTTTGGTTGAGGCTTGCATACTCCTCTTCCAAATAAAAAAAAATATTAAGGTATTTCCATACCTTCCAGAAAAATCATACCTGTTTCTTACTCATGACTCCATATCTACACAAAAATGATATTTCAAAAGGAAAAATAGATGTTTGAAATAATATACTCAAGGAGCAGGAAACTAATTTAGCTACCTATAATACTATATGAAAATATGTAGTCTATCTTATCTGCTTACTATTACCTTTTAAAATACAATGAAAAAAACCCCAACCCTACTCGTAACTCAGCTGCTGCCAGGAAAGTAATTGAAGTTACAAACAAAAACACCCATCGTATAAGTAGACTGGATTGGATTAAGCCCAAAGTCTTCTTTATAGCAAAAGCATGTCCAGAAGTCTCATAAATCAAGTCTTTCATTTATGTTTCTGAAGCATGCTGTTTTGAATACAAAAATATCTTTTGGTTTTAATAGAGGAAAGAAAAGTTTACTTTTATAAGTCAGTCCAAAATGAAAACCCAGTTTGATTAATCACAGATCCTTCTAAATCAAAGTTTTATGTAAAAGGTCTGTCAGTAGAAAGACATGACTTGCAGAACTTTTTTTACTGTCAGTGAGGCAGCGCTGCTAGGAAGTGAGACGAATCTCAGCAAGGACACAGGCGGTACCCACTGAAACTACTCAGGCTGAGCTGGGGTGGAAAAGGTTTTCACCCCAGCTCACGGCAACCTAGTCCTAGAGCCACAAGAGGGCATCTTCACAGCAGGCTGAAGAGGAATGCAACGCCATGTCTACATCACACAACGCAGGAATGATTACAGACAGTTCCCTCTCGGGGATGGGAACAAAAGTGAAGATAGCAGCGAACAGAAAAGTTACACAGAAGCAACCTGAGGCTTTAAAACTTTCACTACTCTTAAAGGAGAGGGTTTTTAGCAGCTTCTTTTACACACTATTTCAGTCAAACCTGTTGAAAGAATGCCACCCTCAACACTGTAGAAAAGGAAAAAGCACAGGCAAAAACAGTATTGCAACAGCAAATAAAACAAATAATTGCAATTAAAATGAACGGTGACTTAAAAGCTGCTCATAAGGCAGTCTTCACCACGACTGCTCAGCTCTGTATGCTGGCAAAGCCACAGGCAAGAGGGAAAAATGGTCTCTGCCTAGGCCTACACCACGCACACTGCATGAGAAAAGCCTGCAAGAACTAGTACGTGAAAGTAGAGGCGAAGAGCTAAAATGGCATGCAGAAAGCTACTCACAGTTTCTGGCCTTGAATTAAATCCTTCAAGTGAACACTAAGGTGGAATTCCAAGCTTCAAAAGACAATCCTAGACAGCGTTTGCTTAGCTAAAGACAAGGAGTTGAACGGAAGACTGCACTGCCCAAACCTGGATAAAGTTCTACCTTTAGGGGAAAAGGTTTATTATTGTTTTTCTACATTAGAGAGCCACGCACAGGGCCCTCCAGTCTGCCACGGGCATTCTCACCTGAGCTACACGGATCCACACCTGCCTTCATGTGATGTAACACACAGATCCCCAAAGTGAAGCACACGCTCTGCGTTCTGCCCAGGCATACATATATATCGTGTCTCGGGGGTGAAGAACATTACACAGGCTAGGGCAAGACATCCCTAGGGCAAGACTAAATCCCAAACGCACCTCAAGTTTGTCTGGTTTAAAATAGACAATACAGCAATTATCAATAAAACCTGGGAAAAGCCTGCAGTACTGCAGTGTAACTTGCTAGCTTATGCAATTCACAAAGCAACCAAGACCCATTGCTGCTGTCACACCACGCGCTGCCAGTCAACTTGATCAGGCTGGGGCACAGCTGGGGGTATGAACTGAAATAGCAACTTAAGCCAACTACAACAACACTTAGAGCCAACCTACAATGCTCAGTGATCAATCACACCATTTGCCTACTTGTTTCCACATTCTGTTCTTGCTTCAAGGTATACAGTAAGATATTCAGAGCTCAGACCGTGGCTTTTTTATGCTTCCCCTACGTGGTATACCATCTTTGAAAGCTACACACAGATTTTACTTCAAAACTGGTTTCCAAAGACCAAAACTCTTCATCCCATTTTTCCACAACGGGTTCTTCAACATATGGGAACAAAACACACATCATCTTGCACACTTATAGCCTTGTGCTTACCCCAGAAACAGAAATGAGTATATTTAGATAGATGGCACAGCTGAACTGTAACCCTTCCTAGCACACACCTGGCTGTTGTGATACATACACGGCAGGTTGTTCCCACTCTCTGCATTCTGTCCCCAAGCCACGCACACACAAGCATGCTCACGGGAGCCTGCAGTGCCTTCCCGAGTGCCACATGGAGTCACCGTCTCCAAAGGGAGACAAGAAGGAATACACGATGCAATGACACACGCAGACTCTCCCAAACACACAAGCAAGTTACATGATGGCTTGTGGCCCCTGAGCATCTGCTGTACGGCATCCAGCAATCTGCACTGTCGTGACCTTGCCTTACACAAGGGGATTCAAGTAATTTGAGTTACCTCACACCTGTTTTAGGGACAGGCATACAAAAAAGACAGTCACCATGAAACTATGGGTGCCAGGAAACTTACTCAAATGATTACACTAAGGAAATCAAATGCTCTTCTCATCAGAATGTGCAGCAAGTCCCAAGGTGAACAATTCTGAAATTGCACGGGAACCCAAAGTCTCTATTACAAGGCATATTATTAGAAAGAAGGATGTTTTCATTGCCCAGAAAAGGTTAGCAGAAGTAACTATGCTTAAAATGCAGAATACTCTGCTACAGTTTAAAATACTTCATTAGAAGACTCAAACCTTGTATACAGTAAAAGCAGCATTCGGGTACTTTACAGAAGCAGTATAAAGCCTACATATTTCTGAGTTGTTATGGGGCTATAAATATATCAAACATTACCTAAATGCAGTCATTATTGTTGTGAGAAGCAGTGGTATTGAAAAGTGCATACCACAAATGCTTCTTTTAGGGCAGAAATACACTGTAGACAATCAGAACAGTAAAGGGAATGTAAATAGAATTAATCTGGCCAGAAGGACTTCTACTGCACCAGCATCCTTTCTACTTTCCAAATATTTGACCAATGCAATACTTCTCCACAGTGTTTCATCCCTGCTGTACTCCTTATAATGGGTGCCAGACATACAGGCTGGATGAGGGATGAGACTGCATCAACGTGTTTTGAAGTGTTGTAAGAGAAAGACACTTTAAAAACAACATCTGTGTTCTAAATTTTAGGTTTCTTAACCAGGTAATCTTCCCATTTTAAAGACAGTAAACTCACAACTCTGAGTTTCTCTCCACGGTGCAGAACACTGTCGAGAGACTCTTGCTCCCCTACTAAAAATTATTGTCCAGTTGCTGTCCACTCTGGGGTCTGTACAGGATTTCTATCAAGAACAACAATGGAATCTGGACTTGGCAAAAAGAATCCCTGTGCTAGATCTTAGTGGGATCGCCTGGAGTATTGGTAACCAGTATATGTCAGCACTGACAGTTACTACTCCTCTTGGAGAGGCTCCAACACACAGTGCTGTGCCAACCAGGGTAGCAATCTGGGAGCCAGCCAAGAGGTCGAGCAGGCCGCAACAGCACGAATGCAAATGGTTTAGCCATGGTAGGCCTTTTGCAAGCAGCGTAAGGGGCATGCTGGCCTCCGAAAGAAGTTAAGTCCTGTTTCCAAACTGTGAGTGTCTGTGCACCATCTGGGTCCTACAGAGCGCAGCAGCTGCGTTCCTTTTTCCAGGGGCTTTGTCATACCTCCGGCAGAAGGGGATGCAAAGAGGCTACGGAGGCTGCTTGAGCAGGCAAACACCACAACACACACTGTAAACCTGTTTCTCCATGATTTGAAGGTGTCAAAGCCCTCTTTTAACCCTTCAAATCCACTAACCTCTGAAACCAAGAATCGTTAAAAGATGGGTGTTCTCACCTCCCGGTGAGCGTTCCTCAAAGACAGTTTCCCATTACTAATATTCTTGCAAAGGCAAGTTGTAGACAAAACAGACATGACTTTCATCCCTGTGTTCATTCTTTGCTATGTCTTAAAAGGAACAGATCCTCCAGAAAAGGAAGGCCAAAGTAATTTGTATGCTATGCAGCAAACCTTACCCTCACCACCACCTAGTCAAAAATTCAGTCCTACTACTTCAGTAAGAAAAAGACAAATGTGTGCTCTCTGTCTTGGAAACATACAGCTTTGTCCCTTTTCATTTGCAACAGAAATTATGTACCATCCTTTTAAGACTGACATTTAAGATGCTGTGTAGGGCAAGCCCTTCACTCACCAACACCTCCTACAGCTTTATTTGAAATATGGAATACATATTGTGCTAAAAATACTTCTGAAAGGTCCAGACTTTCAGAAGGCAAGCAAGTAAATCCCTCTAAACTGTGTTTTGGTGAAACAGAGTACAATTCGGTGTTGGTGGCCTGTATGCAGCAGTGTCTCACTTCCCAAACATCAACATGACTTACCAAGCGCTCTAGCAACTGCCAGGAATGGAATCTGGTCAATGACGGTGCTGCGGCGCACAGGGCCATTGTGAGTCAGACGAGGCCTCTTCCAGACGACGCGATTCACGCCAGACTTGTTGATCACGCTAAAACCATTGGAAAGAGGCAGGGGTTAGAGAGGAATGGAAATGAAAGCATGAAAGTTAGTTTCAACGACACAAAAGCAGTTAAATATGCAAACACAGAGTCAGTAATGACAGCACCCTCAAGGAAGTCCACAGCGCAATTAAGTATTTCGAAACATACGGTATCACTTAGATAGTTGCATTCCACATTAAGCCAAAGGGAAAAGTGAGAGATGAAGAACAGAAGAACTGAAAAAGCAGGGGAATGAAGACCTGGAAGAAATTCTGGCGGGCTGCAGCAACCAGATGTAAGAGTGTCTTTTAATCTGTTGGAGAAAAAGCAAAACTAAATTTGCTTTCCTCAGATAAGGACCATCAGTATCAACTCACTTGGGTGGAAATATCATGTAGTTCCTCCTTCAGTTTTCCCCATCTGCCAAAGTTCAGCAGTAGAGAGTAGCACAGTACAGTGGAAAATAACAAAAAAGAAAGGAACAGCCTTCTGTAAGGCTTCCCTTAATGGTGCACCAACATGAGGCAGGAATAACAGGAATTGCTCATAGTTGCTACCTGCTGAAAGCAGGACATGGGAAGAAACTGTTCTGCATTTAACATTAACACCTGCTTTAAGGCACTAAGCACTAGCTTTAGTTCTCAGAGATGCCATTAGAAGGATCCAAGAAGAACAAGTAGTTGGGGTAGCTGTTATGGGGCAAGAGAGGCAGGGAAAGAAAAGAAGAGGGAGTGTAAACCATCAAGCAAGAAAATGTAATGCAGCAAAGAACTAGCAAAGCTTGGACCCAACCAAATTAAGAACTAGACACTCAAAAGCTAACTTTTACCCAAGGAACAGCCATTGGTAATTAGAAACTGAGCAGCTCTGGAACAGCCTCAAGATTCCTCATACTGAAGCTATTCAAGATGCACTTCCTGAGACTTCAAAGGCCTTAACAACAAGGGCATGTCTAGCTCCATCCTTTCGCGTGCACAGTGCGGCAAAGTCACAAACACCACATCCTAAAATCGATCTCATCCATTTGTACAACTAATGACCACACAAAGCTAACTTCAGTCATTATTCAAAAGAAAATCTCATCCCACACTCAGAGGATGTTACTAGGAAAATATCATTTTTAATGAGATTCAATTATGCTCTCCATTAACTTCTCCTAATTTGCTCTCACGAAAGAGAGGATATTAATAAGCATAGTTGCACAGATTTGCCTCACACTGGCCTGCAACAGCCAGCCTGGGAAAAACAGAAGGAACACCAGTAAAAATAAAGATTTTTATTTTTTATTAAAATTTGTAACTCTTCCTGAAACCAGGGAATGCTTATTTGAAGCTTCAGACATTTTTAATCTCCAAGATATACAACTAACCTGGCAAAACTGCAAGTTCCCCTTTCTGAAAGGCTACCATCCCTAATACAGCTAACTGATGAACTTCCACCTGCTAGAGATACACCTATCTGAAAGGTTAATGAGCTGACAGGGTTCTTCTGTGAATGATGTCAACAGGAAACCTTCGGTGATCTCTGCCTATGAACCGCTAAGAGAAGGAAACTGTGCCCGTCCATCTGGTGCGGTGCTGTAGAACGAAAGAGCAGAGAGCTCCTGTGAAGCTACGCCAAATGTGAGCCCTGAGGTTTGTCTCAAAACATTAGTGCCACCTGATAAACCTGCCTGCTTTCCTCCTCAGTCACAGGGAGCACACATCCACCCCAGCTCGGAGTTGTTCTAACATCTGCCAGCTTCTGCCAGTGAAGAAATTACTGATGTAAAGATACGCATTAAAAGGCGGTATTCTAACATTTTAAGTCTATATTGAAATGCAGAAAATACAGTATCTTGTTTCAAATTTAAGGCTTTTCATGTTATGTTCCTTAAGCAGCAGCTTTGACGAGCCTACTCAACAGCTGCCATTGTCACCTCAGCAACAACGCAGAATGCATGAGAAAGTATCGAGTATTTGTGTCAAAACCGCTGTTTCTACCGCTTGACAAAACAGGTATTCCAGAGCTCATGCCATTATCTGTACAGAAAGGCAGTTTTCCCCTCTCCAATTCCTCAGATTTTAATAAGAATTAGGTCAAATATCTCCACTTTCAAAGCTTCCAGTGAACATTTAGAAGTGTAACCACTGCATGTGAATCCACCAGGAAATTTAAATTTTGTTTATACCATAAACCACTAGCAAAAAGCAGAGTGTAAAAATAGATATCTACCTTATTCCCCAAAAATCCAGGAAAAAAACCAGCATAGACAGGGAAGGAATACAAACAGACTGAGATTCACCAGCTTGCTTCTCCCCCCAAAACACACAAGCTTAACCTTAGTTCAGTCAGAAAGACACAAACAGCACCCAGAGATCAACCTGAAGTAAACAGCTGAGTTACCTGCCCCCAAGGCCTTCGATTCTCTCCCTTTCCTTGGGAAGTTCTGGTTTGTGGTCCTGTGTCACCTCCACAGCTCTCACAAAGTCATCCTTGGGGTCATCCTGGACTCCGAGTACCACTCCTGAATCACCAACGTGAGCAACATACATCTTTGTCCCACGGATAATTACCACACTGGCAGTGGTTCCCGACGTGCTTGGGAGACCTGTCATGGTCTTCGGCCACTCTGCTGCAATGAGAAAAAAAGCACATAAAAATGCCTTTTGTTTTTAATTCTGTGGAACTGGTAATGTTTTGAAGATCAAGATGAAGGGTGTGTCACAGAGGGTTGCATAACCTTACAATACAGTGTGTGCTTAAGCACAGCACAGTCAAACCAGGGCCCTGGGGTCCCCCTCTTTCGTAACACTGCTCCACCAGCTACAGCTTAAATTGGCACAGAAATATAAAAAGGCAGTATCGAAGCACGAAGACAGGATTCAAAAAACTGTCTCCTCTGGTTTAATAGCCTAAACATCACTAAAAGAATACGGGGGAAGATGTGCTCCTTGAGTGCTGAACAGGATCTTTCAAGCATTTTGTTAAGTTCTGTTCACTTCCCTGTCGGAAGAGGTGAAAACATAGTAATTTATAATGTCATTTTGTCTGGATGTTTCACTGGCCATCAGGTTTTCTGGACATTCCTGATCCCCTCAGACAAAAAGGAAATGCTATTTTACTTTTATATGATGAACAACATTTTAAGTTGAGTAACATCTTGACTGTTCTATTCAAATTTGCCTTTGGAGGACTGAATAACACAGACTGTTTGTATGCTATCCATAACCCAACATCAAATTTTCTGCAGAAGATATCCCTTGAATTCAGAATGATAAAATACCTATAAATCACCTTCTTTCTCAACAGCTTTGCCCTCAAAACACAGTAATTTCCTATGACACTACTCACCCCATTTATGTCCAATCCAAATTTCTCTTTCATGCCTTTCCTTTTCTTGTCTACTTTTGTGTCTCCACACCCAAGTTCATCTTCTTCCAGAAGTCCACAAAATGATTGAGATACCATCCCAATTAAGAAAGATTAGCTAACCAGTCCTCCTCCCTACTCCAGCACCCTCCGAAACACTAACTCAAGTTCCCAGTTATCAGTTGATTTCAACTGTCAACAGCAACCTCATGTTTCTTCTTCGCTTCACCCACTCACGTCTTCAGACAAACTCCGAAGCGAGACTCATCTCCTTGTCACATCCTATCTTTTGCACTTCACAAGTTACACTCACACAGCCCAACACAGAAATTCCACTACCATACACATTCTGTTTGCAGGAAATAGCCAAGCCAGTCTGCCAAATTACGCTATTATTTATTGTCCTATGGCACAACAAACACCAAGTAAAAAACCTAGACACAACTAGGTCTTCCCTTCTGTGGAAATACGTATTTTAAACTTCAGAAGTTTTAAGCACAAGCAAGAGATTGGGAACTTAAATTCTAGTGCCACTGAACGAGGCTCGTATGCCCAAGGCAAGAAAGAGATTACAAACTGAAGGAGAAGCAGAATTACATAAACAGTCCGATGATAAAAGCTGCGTGCCCTCATTGTTGCTACTAAGATACCCAGCATAATTTAAACCTTTAAGTTCTAGCTTTTCGTTCTAAGCACAATACACTTTCTCCCTAGGAGTAGCTTTATTTCAACAACACAAACTTTCAATCAGCTTATTAGGAGTACTTTGCCTGGCAATTTTAACTGGAGACGTTACACATAACACATTCCAAAGAGAAAGCAAATGAGGGAGGAAGCCAAGTGGTAATGAGGACTTCAGCCATGCACTTAACAGAAAACAAGCTGCAACTAATGAGTTTCTGTCAGTATAACAACCCCTCCATAGCAATAAAATATATTTGAGAGTCAAATCAATATTTGTAGGAATGAAGAGCAGAGTAGAATCACTCACTTATGAGGAAAAGAACAATACAGCAGCCTCAGATTTTAGGTTCCAACAGAACCAGAAAATAGATCTGCCTCTCATCAAGGGATTGTAGTTTATGCCTTACTCCTGTTTAGAAATAAGGATTAGATATAACATAGCTTATTCCTTTCTTTAGGGATGGCTCACCGGAAACAAACAAAAGTCAAAGTCCTGAGTTTTCTTCAGAGCTCGAGTGTTAAAACCAAAGTTGCTTACCCAACTCCTCCACATATGAGAAGCATAGTTTTATCCATCTTGTAACTCAAGCAATAGGGCATCTTTCCAAATCAGTTCTTCCCTCTACTAGAAAAGCACTGCCCATCACTCATTCTCGTACCTTTGCGTTGGTAAACCCAACCAGGTTTGTAGCTGGCGTATCAGCTGGCAAACTGAAATTGTCACCTGCTGCCTAGGACAAGAAGCATGAAGCATTTTGCTTCACGAAATCTGACTTGCTTGCATCTTCTCTTTCCTTTTACTCATTTGAAAAAATTTAAATAAAAAAATTTAGTGCAAACTATGTGGAACTAAAAACAACCAACCAGGACACCAGGATCAAGAAAGTTTTCCTCCTTGAATTCTTCTCCTAAGTATCACCATGACCCAGCAAAACTTGTCACACACTACTTTTAAAGCCTGTTCTTGTTACATTGTTATTTTTCTTATATTTAGATGCAAGATACAACACAAAAGACTAAAAAAAGCCCGTCTTTTACAAGATACCACAATGGTCCAAATGATCAGGTATGATCAAAAGGCATTTTCTCCTATAAAAAATGAACCGACAAGTATATATTAACTAACAGTTAAGATAACAGTGCATTAAACTCTTTCTTTGGTAGAACGATCAGCTCCAGTTACCATTCTTACTTAAATACACACATACCACTTCTTTCCCACCACACCAGCTCCAACAGAAACACAAGCTTTCTTAAGCACACAACTGGCATCAGTAATATCCCTTCCAAGTAACGATATTAAGTGCCATCCGCTTGTGAGTTCAGAACTTCAGTAAGCTCAGAGGAAATTATTGCCCATTTTTCACACCACAAAAGGTTGACACATTAAAAGAAATCCTGAAATTACAAAGGTCCCAAAACACAATTCACACTTCCAAGACAGACCTGAAATGTCCCTGGATGCCCTCCCACTCCTACAGCTTCTGCAACGACGTACCTCTAGGTAGCCCCTTGGGAAAACAGTTACCCAAAGTTTCCCTGGGGGCCTGTATCTCTAATTCCTTATTTATTGTCGTGAATTATTAAGCTACGTACTAGGAACATCAATACATCCCAGAAGAGCTGCGACTCCACTGAAGGGGGCTTTAGATCTGAAAATCACACCGTTAATGAAACAGGGCAGTGCACACACTGCACTAGCCAATGTGAACAGAGAGCAGGAGGCAAACCCACACCTGCATCCAGCAGCCGATTAGCAACTTCACCCATTAGACACTCACAATACCTGCCCACAAAATACCACATTTTCCAGTTTAACAGATGCAACTTTCCACTCTTCCACAGAAAAAAAAAGAAAAAAAAGAAAGGGGAGAAAAAAGAGCACATGAAGAATTCAAGCTATCTAATTTGTAACTTAGATTGTTACCTGCAACAGTACAGAGTTTCAAGAGACAAACCCATGCAGCATTCCAGGCTCGTAAGGTGATTATATACAACGTGCAATTACTTCTTACTTTTTTCACCCTCCATCTGTTGGAGGGACTGGAGAGAGGCATAACAACGGGTTAAAAACAAACAACCCATCTCAAACAGCGTATGTTACACTAAAATACAGATCCTACACGCGGATACCACATCTGTAACAGAAAAAAGAAAAATACTCCGCCACTGTCTAAAAAAAGCAAATTCACTTATGCCTGGCGTGTGATCTGAAACACACAGACTGCTCCAAATCGTGTTTGTGGAAGTTCTGCTCCTGTTTATTTTGAGAATGATTCAGGACTAATCTGGGAGGCAAAAATTGCTAAAGCATATATTTCATTTATATTTCACTGATTTTATATATATGAAGTCAGACTACAGTACCTCATTACAAATCAGTTTAATTCCAAAATTCATATTAAACTTAAAAAAAAAAAGCTATAGGAACTTCTAATACAGCAATAAGACCCTAAAATTTTCCATTATCCTGAAAATCTGTATTGCCCCAAGTGTTCTAGGTCCTTTTCAGATAAGAATACATACCTAAACTCTTTAACCTTCCTAAGAATAATCCTGAGAATATGACTTAACAGTAAAAATTACAAAAAAGCCTTGCTGTTCCACAAGAGATGAAAATATTATTTCACTTTCATTGCTTCAATTAAATTTAATGGGAAGAGCTATAGCCAAAGCTAAAGTACACAACTTTTTCTAAATTGTAACTAGTAATGCTGAAAAATGCTCTTAATAGTATCGAGCTAAATGGAACATTTAAAAACAAGCTCTTGGCTACACAAATAATGAATTACCAAAGAAACAAACCTAGGCAATCCTCAGTAAAGTCACATCAAAATCTGGGACCTCCTGAGTATGCTCCTTGTAAACACCCTTCCTACACTACCAGCTGTAGAAAGAGGCTTCAAATAAGAACTTCCACTCTGGAAGATCTTTAGCACACAGATAATTTTATCACTATATAATTAACCAAAAATGATCAGCAATGACAAAGGGGTATTTCTGGTTTGATCAGTACGTTTGCTGTCTATCACAGGAGATGGCCACTGGCGTGATCCCACAGCTTCCAAGAACTAACAGTGCAGGTGAGCATGAGCCACCTTCCCAAAGCCATCAACTGGAAGCAATGAAGACTCCATCCTTTACACCAGAAGTCCTAACCTTTCTCCTGCCCTCATTCCAAGATACCAAAATACCCAGTCTCTCAAGTCCATCGTGTCACCAACATGCAGTTAAAGACCTGGTTTACATACGAGGATATGCAAAATTATTTACTGTAAGTACAGCTTGCACTGGGATTCCGTAACACAGTATGAGAAGCTATAAACTGGATATAGTAATGCTTCTGTCCCATAAAACTCTAGCTGCTACACACCTGCAGCCAAAATCAGTAAGACCAAACATGCTACGTGGAAGTTTACCTTATAGCCTACCTAAAACTGTCACCACAAGCTCATAGCCAGAGCTGTGTTGTTTCTCAAAACAGTCCAAATGGATTCACAACTGAAGCACTATTTGCTAAACACTCATTACTAAACCAGTATTTCCTGCATTCTGCCACTTCACTCCTCTCCATTTTGTAGTCACACATAGTTGTAGTGACAAATAACAGACCAGGGATACAACAACTAGACAACTAAAGTCCTTATGCTTCTCCTCCTGTTCACACACCTTATCATGCAAGCCTGCAGCCCAGGACGCCATGTACCACTGACGACTTCTTCCCCAGCATGAAGGTTATGGTCAAGTTCTGATGCTTCCAAAATTCACACCTTTCCTTTGTGTCCAATATCACTGTGCTCCCAAACTTGCCATCCCTTCCCCCATAGCTTTTCACATACCTGGCATTTGCACAACTTCCCTATTTTGCTATTCAAGAAAAAGCAAAATGAAACTGTTTTGACATCGCCCCCGTCAACCTCTGAATCACTTCACTGAAACCTCATGGTGCTTTAAGTGAGATTCTTGCTTTCTATGTTTGCCTCCCAAGCCCAACTGTCAGTATCACTGTCTATGGGTTTGATCCAATTTTACTGTGCTCCCTTCCTGCCCGCCTGCCTTCATTTGCTGTTCATGTATTTCCTCTTTCTGGGGCTTCTGAATACATACATGCACACACAGCACAAACCACCACACTCGAAGATACAACCTTCACCCTCCCAAGAAATAAAAATCCCTTTCAGAAACTCGATTCTGCAGTCTCACTAGATCTCGGGGAGAAGGAACAGTGCAAGAATCAGCACTGTCACCCTCCTCTCCTTTACCCGTACCTATCTAGGACCCCAACTTCTACCCTCCTGCAGTTAAACCACCAATCTATAGAAGCCCCAGGCTGCAAGGCGTCTTTTCTGTATTGGCAAGTACCCTGCGTACCCCCCGACACTCAAACGATAACATGAGGTATCATTTTATCCGAGGTATCATTTTTTTTTTTTTTTTATTATTTGTTGATAAATATCAACAGACACATTTTGAATCCTTCCATCAGAACTCGGTAGAAAGAGCTGGAGTCAAGGCACAGTTAGGGACAAAACCACTGTCCCAGCCCAGTGACGGGTGCTAAAATTACTTTTTTCTTTTTTCATGGTACTCTGGACAAGGGAACTCTAAGGGTGGAGGCATGGGATTCCCCCAGGCATCAGGATGAAGACGCCCCAATAAATCGAATTTGGAGATCCAACCTGCAACACCGTGAGGACAAACTGCAGCTCTGGAATCACACCGTAGCACAACCGTCCTACAGCGTGTCCTCACCCCCTGAGCCCACCTTTGCTCCCACAGCGTGCTCGCCGGTTTTCCTTGTTTTCCCGAATTACTTGATCCAACGTCTCGGGTCACATCCCGCTTTCTCCTGCCCTCCCCAGCCCCTGCCCGCCGGTGCCCCGCGCCGAGGCCCAGACGGAGGGGGCTCCCACGCAGGGCACTCACGGAGTGCGGGAGCTG
>NW_010252699.1:0-2554 GCF_000690775.1 Eurypyga helias
GGCTAACGGATCTCTCCCTCTCCCCCTAGGAGAAATTGGCCGCCAAGAAGAAGCGGAGAAAGGAGCGAGAAGCCCTCGGGGACAAAGTAAGGGCTGCGGCGTGCCGCGGCCAAGCCGCCCCCGCTGCAGGGAGGGGGTCCTCCGCCTCGAAGTGGGGAGCGTTCGCGTTAGTGAGGGTCCCTCGGCTCGGCCTTGCGCTGCGGGGTCTTTCCCCATTCGGTTTCGTGAGTGAAGCGGCTTCTCCAGTGGAGCAGGGATCTTGATGCTCGCTGGCCATCATAGCCTTCAAAGACAGTGTTGGATAGCGGAGGTTTCAAACAGATGAGCTTAGAAATGTTGTTACTGTGTTAAAAGACGCTGTGATTCAGCAGGGTGAGTTTTAAGCTAATAATGGTATAAAAACAGGCCTTTCTTGAAAAGTCTTACGTGTCCAATGTAACTGCCATGGCACTGTGTTGATGTGATTAGGAATTACACTCTAATAAGTGATTCCTGTATAAATTAAAACAATCAAATCTGACCAAACCCTGTCCAGACCAGTTGTCTGTTTCCAAGCCCAGCCATAATGAAGGGCATTTCTTCTTTTCCTGAACTACTTAAAAGCATATTGACAGTTGAAGACAACTGTTTGTGAATTCCTGTATTACCATAGTCTTGCAAGAGTAGTGCTAGTAGACAGGGTAAACGTTATACACAGTCCTTAAATCGTACATGACAAGGCAAAAATGGGTTGCTTTTGCAAGTAGAGCTTTTTTCTTCTACAGAAGAGAAAAAGTGGACAGAAAGTTCCACTCTTTTTTTTTTTTTAACCGTTTTGTAATTAGCCTGAAATTAAGCAGTGTCACTGCTCTAGCGATGCTTCTCCTTCATGTGATGTTATCCGGTGTCCCAGTCCCCATGCATATTTTTAATCAAGGTGCTGGTGTAACTTCTTTAAAAGCTGGCAGAAAATAAGTAATAGTTGTAATCTGTGTAGAACTACACGCTGTGTCACGGTAGTATGAATGTGGTTTTCACAATACATTTAAGAATTACATGAATGTGTTATGTTAATGAACTTATTTATTTTAGGCACCTCCAAAAGCTATACCAAAGACTATTGAAAATCAGAGAGTATATGACGAAACGACGGTAGATCCCAATGATGAAGAGGTAACTCCTTAGTTTCTGCGTATGCTATTAAGTTAACCATTTTTCCAAGAAGGGATGTAAAATGGATTGACGAAAGTTAACGTGCAACACTCTCCTGTTGAGGTGTTGATGAATTACTCTTTACATGTGATGGGTTCAGTAAGAAGTTATGTCATTCTTTCATTATCTACATTAGGTAATTGCATTTGGCATTACTGTTTGTGATAGGAACACCTCTCAGTCACTGTTCATCACACTAGATTCTTAAAAATATAAACCCTACATGCCTTGTGATGATTAATTATTGGATAGATCTTGTGGATTGGAAATTTTACTACTAAATTCAGTTTCATCAGAATTTCGATCAGACTGAACAATTGTTCTTCAATTATTTCATATATGGTGGATGAACAAGACTTCTGTTCTTCCAGGTTGCTTTTGATGAAGCAACTGATGAATTTGCACCATACTTCAACAGAGAGACAGTTCCCAAGATCCTTATTACAACATCAGACAGACCTCGTGGGGTACGTATGCTTTACTTGGAGAGTTCTGAGCAATCAGCTGGTTGTAAGATACCAGGGTTTTCATACTGTGTTTGGTAAATTAAAGCTGAAAATAATAGCTTTCACATGGATTTTTCCCTGCTGTTTTATTTATTTATCTTGCATATGTAAGTAATCTATTAGTTTCTCTAGCACTGTTGTTTTCCTTCATTTAAAAAAACAAACAACAAACACCAACCTCATGCATATGTTCTTGTATGCATCTGATCTGCATTACCTAATTGGGGAGATTACTGACATTTGTGAAAACCATAAAAGAATTGATTTTACAAATAGGAAAAAGTACACCTCAGACAGTTTATCTGGAAACTCAGACCTTAGTACCTGAAGTAATAGTTATATTTTATTTTGAAATGTTGCAAACTTCTTGTAAACCGATGTTCTTAATAAACAGTGACTCTGGGGGTTATGCTTTTGGAATTTTCCTGCTTTGCTGTGTTGGGGGGGAAGCAGTCCTTACTGCAAATAATTTTTTTCCACTGATTGAAGTAGCCTAATAGCTTCTCTTATGTTTGTAGAGATATACTACTTCCAGTATCTCCATAAACATGTATCGTCAGGGAGGGCAGTTGGAATGAGCAACTGTCTGTTCCCCTAATGCTTTGACACTGTATTTACCACATTCAATGTAACTCACCTGGTTTGCAGAGAACAGTGAGATTCTGTGAGCAGCTGTCTACTGTTATACCTAACTCACATGTCTACTATCGAAGAGGACTGGCTTTGAAAAGAATTATTCCACAGTGTATTGCAAGGGACTTCACGGATTTACTCGTCATCAATGAAGATCGCAAAATACCAAGTATCCTTTTGTGTATTTATTAAAATAGGTAGGCTAGATCTGGGCGTATTAGGGA
>NW_010252699.1:2585-9641 GCF_000690775.1 Eurypyga helias
AAATAATTCTCTAGTGTGCATCGAAGATCTCCTTTATTCTGGATTTTTTCTCTTCACTGTGCAGCTACAGTGTAACTACATAGTTAAAAATCACTGTGCCAACGTGAGTATCTGCTGGCTAATGGAAATTGGAATTATTAAAGAAAGGGTGTTATTTGTTTGTTTGTTTGCAATGCATGGATAAACATTGTGATTATTTCAGTACTTTAACAGTTTGATTAATTAACAGTTTTTTCCGACCAGGAAGTTCTATTTAGTTTTGCTGACTAGATAAAACCTTAGTAAGTGAGAAAGCAATAGCAGATAACTCTGGTTAGATGTTGAAACAATTTAATGGACATACTTCAGAACACTAGTTGGCTCTGAATGCATATTCGAAAATACAATGAAACCTCGTAAATCAGGCACAGATTATGGATATACTGTTCTAATGTAATACTGCATTTTGCAGAAAATGTTCCTAAATTACATGTTGAGTTTTACCAGATTTTTATTAACTCTGTGAACAGATGGTCTTGTTTTAAGTCATCTGCCTGAGGGTCCGACTGCTCATTTTAGAATGAGTAGTGTCCGTTTGCGTAAAGAAATAAAGGTGAGACTCCAACAAAACTTAAAAAAATGGGTAGTCTGTTGTTCAGTGATAAATATGTTCAGTCTACTTGAACTGTGAAAACTGGTTGCACTTTGTACAGTTCAGCTTTCTTGTAAAGGTATTTTTTCCATAAGCTGACAGGAGGCCAAGGACTAGTGTGTTCTACTTCCGTAAGCAGCATATTGCCATTGTTAATTAGTTGAATTTCTTTAACTGTCTGCCAAGTATTTTTACAGTACAGATGTGCCAGTAACTAGCAGCTGATAACCTCCATCAATAGGGAATACCCAGTGTATGTTATACATACAAATCTGCAGTATTAAAGATTTCAACAGTTGTAGTTCCTAGTCTTGAATAAAACCTACTTATTCTTATAGCCCTGTCACCTCTTCTGTAGTAAGTATTGCTTGCTTAGCCCTAAATAATTTTCAGTAAAATGTTTTTCTCTTTTGAAATAGGTAATTTTTAGACTCCATCTCTTCTTATTAAAGAGCCCCATATACTCTTAGTTCTGTATACACTTAGTTGCTCTCTGTACAGAAAAGGCTCCTGTCACAGGCAGACTGCATTATTTGCTACAAGGGGTGCTGCCAGGAGTAGAAATTGGTGCAAGAGAGAGAAAATGTAAAATTATTTGTGCTTTTTTATTGAATTTATATTGCTGAACTGAAGTGCTTATGTTTCCACCTGCTGCTTTACTTGTACACGAACTTAGGTTGTGTTTGAAAAACTGATTAGGGCACGTTATCAGCTCTCTTACCAAGAAGTTGGCCCTGATTGTCTTCCCCCCGTTTTATTTCAAACTCTTCTTTTGATAATATATTAAAATGCTTTTGCATTCGATCCACTCTTTGCATATCTACTTTCTTTTCAGCGAAAAGGCAAAGAGCCCACAGAACACATACCTGAGGTAATCCTGAATAATTTTACAACCCGACTCGGACACACTATTGGTCGCATGTTTGCTTCTCTCTTCCCACATGATCCTCAGTTCATTGGAAGACAAGTAGTTACATTTCACAACCAGCGGGACTACATCTTCTTCAGATTCCATAGGTAACGCTTTCCACAACAGGCAGTAATGAGAGAGGATGTTCTTGTACCTTACTCCTAATTATTTTTTTTTATATTCCCCTCTTCCCCCAAGATACATCTTCAAGAGTGAAAAGAAAGTAGGAATTCAAGAACTTGGGCCACGTTTTACATTAAAGCTGAGGTCTCTTCAAAAAGGAACCTTTGATTCCAAATTTGGAGAATATGAATGGATTCATAAGGTATGTCTAAGTAATGGTAATAGTCCTGCTTGGGAAGGGAGACTAAATCTGACATGGAATGTAACCACAGATCATAGCCTAAAGCAGTATAACTGCTGTTCTCGAAAGAGAAGTGTTTAACTGAAATATTTTAGTATACAGCAAGTCAGAAATAGCAAGGATGATGAATATCAATATAATGTGACTACTTATTTGCAGCATGTCTTGTCTTTTAACATATACAGAGATAAGCAAACATGCAAAACGCTCCCCTGCTATAAGCTCTAACTGGAAGCCTAGAAAACTTGACTAGAGCTACTTTTGTGCAAGGCGAGAGCAGGAATCATAGTGTAAAAATCATTAAGCCATCACTTCTTAACAGTGAATAGAACTTAACACTGACCTCTGCACATCTTCAAGTGTGTTCTCCCTCGACCTGCTGGCCACACCTCTCCTGACACAGCCCAGGATACGGCTGGCTTTCTGGGCTGCCAGCGCACACTGCCGGCTCATGCCCAGCTTTTCATTCACCAGTACCCACCCCCAAGTCTACATCTCTGTTCTAAATCACTGATCTCCACTTCTTCTCCCTTGTTAGTCTTGAAAAGCTGACTATACAGACTCGGCTACACTGTAACTGTGACAAATTTCAGTGCCTACTCTACCATAAACTGGAGGGGTCATCCTTGTTTGTACCCTGTTGCACGAATTCGTTGCTTAATAACTTTTCTTCTAAATTTCAGCGCCGAGAAATGGACACAAGTAGAAGAAAATTTCACTTATAAGGGACAGCTGTCTGCCAGCTGCTGTTGACCAGGAACAGAACTGCTTTGAACTACGGATTATCTCAGACTCCAAACGAATGATAGTGATACTGAAGAGTATCTGTCTGCAGAAAGAAACTGCAAACATTAAAACTTTCTACAGGAGCAGATCAAGTAGGATGCACCTTTCTTCCTACGTTTGTAGCTAAATCCAGTAAGACAAGGACAGTGACTGTTTCCAGTTTAGCAGGAAAAACTATGGCAGTGTCAGAACAGCCTGTAATTTAGCTATCACTGAAGGTTGCACAGATGACTGCTGCTGTGCTGTAAATTACACTTTGCAACATCAAAGAGTAAATATTTTGGTTAAGATATTCTCAAAATAAAGTATTTCTAGTTACACAGCTTTTTTTGCAGCTAAGCATAAATGTCTTCCGTTAAAGGTAAATACTTTAAACCTCTTTCTAACTTACTGTCAGGGAAGAGCATACTCTGTGATGGTAGCAGACCATTTCTGGAAAACTATCTAGAGAAGGCTGTATGCAGTCCAGGAAACCTGTGGTATTTTATTTCATTAACATCTTGCATAAAAGAGCCACGTTGCTGAAGTTACCTGCAGGAGTCAAACATATTATTTTTGTATCTCTTCTGTAAGTCTTATTTAGAAGAGGAATATACCCAAAGCAGTTGATATTCTTATATCTAAACAGAAATAAAACACTGATGGGAAGAATCTGTAAGGCCAGCTTGCAGGAAACACATGAAGCTATCTATCTTATCTAAAAAATGCTGCTCAGTTGCACATGAGGTCTCCAAGCAGGGTTTTTCCCACTAAAATCTTAAAAATACTTTTCAGCCTCACATCTATACTTGAGTTGGTAATGCTGCAGGTAATAACTACTCTTCTGCCTTAAGTCTGTACATTCACTGGCAGCTAACAATCTAAGTTTTCTCTGAATTACTTCCTTTCATATGCAGCAATAATGAAATGCTTTTTCATGCTTATTGAAGAGTTAAGGTGGCTCATGAACTAAGTGACCTACTAGGTTAGAATTACCCTTAAAGACCAAGAATAATTAAGTTACTCAGTCTTTAAATAAAGTCTATGATAGGGACAGCTGTATAGTTGAACTATAAATTTACAGCTAATTTTTTTTTCCTGTTCTGTTATGCTTCTAAGTGTATCAACCCCAGGCGAACTTGCAGGAGCACAGAATATCTGAAGACAGACTCCTGCATATGCTCTCCAGCTGCTGCAGAGTGATGCAGTAACTGGGAAGGTGTCAACATATCCAGAAGTTAAATCAAACTTGTTACAGTAATTTCAAGACCAGACTAAGTCAAGACACTTTTATTTTTTGTTTGGCATATAAAACCGATTCCCTTATGAAACAGAAGTATTGTAACTAGCATACAGTTCATTTGGAGAGGTAGATGGTAAGAGGTTTGATGACAGTAGCAGTTTTACAGTTAGATTTGGCACGTTAAAGCTAAGCTTTTGTACAGACTTCAAACCAGGCCACTCCTTGAGGCACCCTGCCCCTACACACCATCAGCAGCTAGGAAAAGATGCTAGAAGATCTGAAAAACAAAACCAAAACAGAGTTAGAAAAGTATCAATGCTAACTGAAGCAACTCTGTCTAAGAACATGTACCATCAGACTATACCATGGACAGCTACTGAGGGAAAAGAAAGCTCTTTTTCCACAGCTGTTTTATAAAACTTACTTTATTTTATAAACTTTTAAAACTGTGAACTTATCCCCCAGGGTACAGGAAGATAATCAAAGCTGTTACAGAAGAAGTGAAGCTTAGTGTCTCCTGGAAGCCAAACTGCTAAGCTGGAGGACAGAAAAAGTTTGTTCCCAGTCACTTGGTGCCTGCAGAAACACCAGGCATCCACCCCTGTGAAGGAGGGGGAGTCTGTCAGCGCAGAGGTGGTGCGGACCGAGCAGACGCGAACTCTATTGGCTCATTGTGTAAACACCAGAATTGCAACTAAGAAACTGCCTATTTTGAGGAAGTGCTTGCAAGAGACACAGTGAAAGAAAGATTTTTTCATATAGGTGGTGTAACTAAGGCTGTTCTAATGACTTCTGCCTGTAACAGCAGCAGAAACAAGTGCTCCGTTCCAAGATCAGAAAGGGAAGGGCTGTAATTGAGAAAGAAAACACCAAGCCTTTTATGCCCTGTGTATGCACATGTGTGTGCAACGGAGGAAACGTTATTTCCTGACATCCACACCCAGGAATCAGTAGACCTTAGCAAAGCTCAGTGGGGAACTGTGTCACTGATTAAAGTACAGTTTATTTGCCTTTTTATAGGTTATCAGTCTGATACTTACAGATGATCTGATTTGATCCTTAAACTACTGCTTAAAGCTGAAGCTACAGTAGTGTGAACACAAGTCAGTAACCAAGAGTAGTATCTTTTAAATAAAAATAATTCATAAGATCACAACAGAAATAACTTCAAAAGCTACCAGAACTTTAAAGAACATTGCAGCTAAACTGCTGTAATTGACTGCTCAAAACAATGGGGGAAGCGGTTTTGTTTGTTAAATAGTTAAGCATCAACCTCTGTACTGTTACTACTCTGGTCTTTAATAGCGTGAGGCACCTTGTTTGTACACAATCTTTTTGGAAGCTTTCTACAGTCTGCGTGAGGGAAGAACAATTTTAAAAACTCAGTCTGACTATGGTCACCCTTTTATCCAGCTGACTAAACAACACAAATCTAGCAAACTGCAATGCTGTGGGTGATGCAAGTCAGCTACAAAACCGGAATTCTTCAGGGTTAAGAGTTGCTATGAGATTTGTGCAGCTGTGAACTGTGGTTAACTGCATTATCAGGTGATTCGAAACGACACAGGCTGTCACCCCAACAGATCCAAGTCAAGGAGCAGTGGGGAAGGGGGACACGGTAAAATGATCATGCATTTACTGTGGGCCAAGTATCAAATTGTTGTGACTCAAGAGTCTTGGTGAGACTACTGTGGATCTAAAACTCACCTTTTAAACTGGTTAGTCTAAGATCTAATCACCAGAATTTTCAAGGAATGCCAGATTAGTCTTCCTAGTGATAGCAGTAGTGCTGTAATAAACCTCCATACGTTTGGAATGAAAATCCAAATGTGAGCTGTTGAATGGTTATTTCAACAGCTGCCCATGCAGTAGCTTATCTGAGTGCAGTATGGGCCTTGACAAAATTCCTGGACCACATACTTTTTAATTTTGGCTTAGTGGGCGTGTCCTATAGGGAACAGTGCTCTTCTCAGAGGTCACCACTAACCTATCTTTGTAAGTGCTCTCTAAAAGTTTAAGAACTGAAGTCTGTTCTATCTGCCACAATCAGGATTCACACCTGTGCTGTCAGGCGAGTAATCCTATGTGAAGAAATGGAAATAATACCCTTCCATGGAAGGAAGATAGAGCAAAATTACTGTACAGCCAGGTTAGTCCAAATAGTAGCTCGGTAGCAGCTGCCCCACTACTACTGTGCTGTAGCAAAGCAGCCACTTGAAGCTCTCCAACAGCGAAATGCTACTCATAAACAGTGAATATCCAGCACAGACCTACCACCAGAAGGGGGAAGGAGGAGGGCCCAAATGGGGATCTAGACCAACGCCAGCTGCAGAGGTTGGATGCCTCTTTGATACACTTTTAATACAGGCAGTCTCATTTAAAACCAGCTATTTTTAATCACAGGAGGGGTTATGAATCATAACTCAAGAACTTACCACTGAAAGATATCGAAGTAGTTCACATAATTACAAAAATGAACAAACTTTCTGGGGTCTGAATGGATTTGTACTCGATGATACTCCTGTCAGCAGGGGATCGTGCGGTGCGTTCTGCAGGCAGAACTGCTTCAGGTCTGCTGCAGCCTGAGACACCTAGTCAGAGGGAGAGTCGCCATTAGAATTCACTGATCACTCTTCACCCAGGTATAAAGAATACTGGTAAAAGATTCTGCAATACAGCCTACGTAGACAGTATACAGCAGTTTCGTCGTAATTTTTTGGTTTCTTAAAAGACAAGAAGTTGTGCAATAGTAAAGTAAGAATTAATTTGGAAAATTTTCATGTTAAACTTCTAAGCCTGAAGGGTGGGAGATGAGCAACATCTTGGAGATGGCTTTGTTAAGACAGATGAAGATCCTCGTTCAAGCCTAAACTGTTTAAAAATGCAGCCTATAGTTTAAGATGCTGAACTCGACTGAAGTGGCACTTTATCTTCCCTTGGGAAGCCATCCTTAGGATGGGATAGTGTGCAGGGTGTTGGCAGGCGGTACCTGCCTGAAAACCGAACAGTGAAACAATCCTTTGCCTTGCTCTTCTCTGCTGTAACTGAACTCCTCACGCCAGGAGGATGGAAGTTTCAGGACGCAGCACCTTCGCTGCCATCTTGTCTCCGCCGCCTGCCCGCGCTCCCCCGGCGGGGCCCGG
>NW_010252700.1:0-207 GCF_000690775.1 Eurypyga helias
ACAGGGGTCACAGCATGGGGACAGCATGGACATTGGGGTCACGGGGTTGGGGACATTGGGGTCATGGCCTGGGGACAGAGGGGACATTGGGGTCACTGGGGTGACAGCAGGGACATTAGGGTCACCAGGGTCACAGTGTGGGGACATTGGGGTCACAGGGGTCACCGGGGTCACAGCATGGACATTGGGGTCACGGCGGGGGGCACA
>NW_010252700.1:492-699 GCF_000690775.1 Eurypyga helias
ATCAGGTGTTGGGGTGCCGGAGGATTTTGGGGTGAATTCAGCACATTTTGGGGGTGCCCAGTGGGATTTGGGGCATAGAACCTGCAAGAATTTTGGGGTGAAAGCAGCAGATTTTGGGGCACCCAGGGGGATTTTGGGGTGAAACTACCAGGATTTGGGGGCACTCAGGAGGGTTTTGGGGTGCAACCAGCCTATTTTGGGGTGAAA
>NW_010252701.1:0-1019 GCF_000690775.1 Eurypyga helias
CAATCACCTCCTCATTCTCCATGTAACTCAGCATGATTTCCAGGAGGAATTTACTCTAATTAGTAAGTAGTTCTTTTCTCAATTTTACGAGCTTCCTTATTTCTTTTTCCTCCAATTCGTCCCCTCCACTGGAGGAGGGGAGGGGGATTTGTGAGAGCGGCTTCGTGGTATTTTGCTAGCCGGAGTTAAACCACAACAGTCCTTTTTGGCACCCAACATGGGGCTCGAATGGTTGAGATAAGTCCAGATCTGATTACTGTGTGTTAAACAGATTGTGTGATAAGTATTGGTTATAGAGATGTGGTGGTGGATAGGGATGTTGGGGTGGTGGTTCAACACGTTAAGTTGTTGGCTCTTTAAGTTGTTGATAGAACGGTGGGATTTACTGCCTTGCGTGCTCCTTATGATACTGATCATATATCCTCTGACCAGATTGAAGAGTCTTATTTGGCTGGTCTGCATAATACTGTTTTGGGGAGTAATCATGTATCTGTATGCAGTACTGGCTTTCACGTGTCATCTCGTGGGGACTTTCACTAATTACACCTTTTCCCTTTTCTCCTCTGGGACACAGCCTGTAGAGGAGAAATTATTCCGTGGGATGGATGTGAAGGAATTATTCAGTTGGGTGGATGTGTGGAAAATATTCTAGTTTCCCCCCTCTTGTGTCTGGCCATTGGTACAAATATATGAGAATGATGAATATTTTTCATGGTCTGGGGATGACATATGGTCGGGGATCAGCATGCTTCTAAATGTTCTCCAGTTCTTGTTTATTGTTAAAAAACTGTTTGGGAATACTGCCCCATCTGCTACCAGTGTTTGGCCAGAGGCAGCCCCTGTGTGCTTGCTCTGCCCCCCCAAGGACTACGTCACCGCTCACACACACCCCGCCTCGCGTCGACTCCACCCCCACATAAACGCCCCTCCATGGACACTGCCGCCACTGCACCCTCTGTGCCAATCCACCCCCACAGCAAGGTCAGCTCCCCTAGACAGACACTGCAGCTCCATCTCCC
>NW_010252702.1:0-3333 GCF_000690775.1 Eurypyga helias
AGCTGGAGTTAAACCACGACAGTCATCTGCAAACTTACTGATAAATATGTTAGACAGTACAGGTCCCAACACCGACCCCTGAGGAATGCTGCTCATTACCGGTCTCCACTCAGACACTGAGCCATTGACCACCACTCTCTGAGTGTGACAATTTCTATTGTCTTTGCTGATAATCCACTTTCATCCTCTCCTCTCGTTCAAGTAAAGCTGCCTGAATGTAACTTTTTCCAAAGGTAAAAACGTCTGTCAAGCAGGAGTGCAGGTTATCTATGGAAGCACGCAGAGTACTGCACTAGTGGTGTGATTCTGTAATGGAGAATGCTAGAAGATTTCACCCCCTTGGATGTCAACCATAACCTCACACGAGCACCCAGTGCACTTCCAAAGTAAATAATTTGGGAAAAAAAAGGAAAGTTATTGCTCTATATTATTTTGGAACTAAATAAAAAGAAAAATATCAACCATAATAGAAAACAAAAAAATGCTTTTCTATTTTGCTAAGAAAAGGAGCAGTGTCTCAGAATTATATAAATGGCTGATAAGTAAGAGTTTCTCCACAATTTGCTTTAAAGATTTTTGTTGCAACAACTTTTATAAAAGTTGAAAAAATTCACTAACTGTATTTAATTTCACTTTCTTTCTTGCCTGGAGAAATGGGGCAAATTTCTCATTAATTTACCATTCATATAGAACAGTTATCCTTTACACAATATGGTTACCTACTCAGGATTAAATGCATATGGTAACAGTGTTATTTAACTGAAATAAGTCAGCTGCCCTGTCTTAGCAATAGAATTCTTACTTTGATGTTTACATGGGGCTTTTCATTAAATTCATTAATCTTCAATAATGTGCAAAAGAGACAGATAATCCTTAATAAGAAGGGTTTTTTTCTTAGGATCAGTTAGTCTAAAAGTATTGAGCATCCATTTAAAGAAAGTATCTGCTGTGAATTACTGTTATCTCCTGAGAAGGTTGATTTGAATTTTTTTTCCCCCCAACCTTCACCTTTATTTGCTCTTTACTCCAAACATACACAAGATATTAGTTTATCTGCTTTGTCATATACAGATCTAATCTAGTTTGCTAGAATATTCACTATATCAAGCAGGACTGAAACAAGTATGTAAAAAAAAGCCCCCAAAAAATCCTTTGGACAACTATGCAAAACCATTCATAAGATGTTGTCATGTGTTAGAATTCTGCTGGATTCTAAATGGAAGCCTTTTAATACATTTCAAATAACTATATTTCTGCTCTATATCTTTTCAGTTTATTCTCTTGAATTAGTAGGCTGATATTTTAAGTATTAGCAACCCATTAATATTTTTTTACTATATGAAAGATAAATGCCTGGAAAAGGATAAAATATTATTAATCAGCCCATATGCATGGGAACATAAAAAAAAAGTTTTCTCTTAACCCAGTTGTGGTAATGCTGTACAGGATCAAGATGGAAACACAGACAGCAAGTTAGTTAGATGGCTATTGTTGCTCCTATTTTTTCCTTGCAGTGTATGAGTGCTGATATTGCAATTGCTGATGAAACAATGACCAAAGCAATCAGGTCCTGTTAGTAAAATTCAGCTTAATGTTTACCGTAGAAAATCCATTAAAACTGCTCTAGATGGTTACAATTGAACATAAGGTTCACAATATAATTGTTAAAAATATTAAATATGGTCTTGTTTTCACTGTAAGAAGTGGAAATACCCATAGAATTTCAATAAGATAGAATTTACTCATTCCAGTACTAGACATATATTTGATTAATTGTCACTCTATCTAAACAGGAGTTAAATAAAATTTGGATGAAAAAGTGCATAAAGAAGCATGGGAACAGGACTCTAAAATTGTTATAGTCTCATTGAGTGTAAATATAGTAATTTTCTTATGTTTATATTGAAGCCCTGTAAGTTTTTAGCTGGATAAATAAATATTGATTTAGCATTGCAAAGGAATTGAAGTCCCAGGTCCAAGTCACAATTTCACCTTTATTTCATATCCATGGTTTTATTACTGATAGATAGTGGAAAAGTCAGTTTTTCATTTTAATGTGGTTAGGACGAAGCTTGGGATGGAGTAGGAATACCTATTCAGGATGAATTGGAAATTGTTTGCCAGAGCAAAGTGTCATGAAAGAAATATTAATTTGTTGAGCCTATTTCTTTCAAAATATACAGGGTATGAGAAACTTTACCAAAGCACTGACAGACTTCCAAAGCAGTTCTATTAAGCTACAACTATAAAAATAAAAACTGTACAAATCTGTGTCTACCTGTGCATCTAAGAGTGTCTTTGCTTTAATGACTCACGCTCATTAAGCTCAGTCTTACTCTAACTCATCCTGTCAGTGTCTCATTGTTATGACTGAGACACATCCATGTTGTTTAAGTTGTCTCAGGACAGGAGGTAAACTAAGAACTAATGGAAATTAAGATGAGACTTCCTCAACAGTTACTAGTTTAAAGTATTTTCAATAATAGTTTATATTAATTGGTTAATACAGCTGAATATTGATGAGAGCTCCTCTTCCATTTCTGTGCAAAAGCAAACAGGAAACACTTGACCCATTCCAAAAAGTAGACTAATCTAACTTGAACTTGAAATAGGTTAGAAGTTTTGACAAAGATACTTCGATACAAGAAGAGATCTTAAAAAATTTTCAAAGTATTTTCAATAATAGTTTATATTAATTGGTTAATACAGCTGAATATTGATGAGAGCTCCTCTTCCATTTCTGTGCAAAAGCAAACAGGAAACACTTGACCCATTCCAAAAAGTAGACTAATCTAACTTGAACTTGAAATAGGTTAGAAGTTTTGACAAAGATACTTCGATACAAGAAGAGATCTTAAAAAATTTTCTATAGCCATTTAAAGACAGCTGCAGAGTTTCACTTAACCACTCTGAACAGTAGTTTAAGCTCACAGGCTGGATCTTGTCCAGAAACAGACTAGAGATGATTGCATAGGTAAATCTGCAGGTTTTAGTCAGGAAAGAGTTAACTTTCTTTACAGTGGCTGGTATGAAGTTCAGTTTCTGAATTTACCCTGAGAAAAATACAGACAAGGTGTCTCTTTAGCTGGTGCTGGGGAGTGCTCTCACCAAATTCAAGGTCTCTCTCAGCTTCTGATACTGCAGCTGCGTTCCCAACTCTCTCGCTACAGGCAGTGTGAGGTACACACAGTTCAGACAGCCAACCCAAACTGACCAAAGGGGTCTTTCATTCCGTAAGTACATCATGCTACTCACATAAGCAGGGAGTGGGCTCAGGGACCATTACACTCTTTATCATGTTCTAACATTCTAACTCCTTCATTAGCTGCTTTG
>NW_010252703.1:0-885 GCF_000690775.1 Eurypyga helias
AAAAAAAAACTGGTTGAGGCCTCCCCCAGTTCATCGCTCGGGGGGGGACGGGAGGTGCCGCCCCCACCCCCCGGGGACCTTAGGGACGGCCTCTGCTCCCTAAAAATGGGCTGGGGGGGGAGGGAGAGGGAGGGAGGGAGGAAAGGATGGAGGGATGCAGGAAAGGATACAGGAATAGATGGAGGGATGGGGATGGAGGGGTGCAGGGAGGAAGGGTACAGGAATAGATGGAGGGATACAGGGATGGAGGGATGCAGGAAGGATACAGGAAAAGATGGAGGGATGGGGATGGAGGGATGCAGGAAGGGTACAGGAATAGATGGAGGGATACAGGGATGGAGGGATGCAGGAAGGATACAGGAAAAGATGGAGGGATGGGGATGGAGGGATGCAGGAAGGGTACAGGAATAGATGGAGGGATACAGGGATGGAGGGATGCAGGAAGGATACAGGAAAAGATGGAGGGATGGGGATGGAGGGATGCAGGAAGGGTACAGGAATAGATGGAGGGATACAGGGATGGAGGGATGCAGGAAGGATACAGGAAAAGATGGAGGGATGGGGATGGAGGGATGCAGGAAGGGTACAGGAATAGATGGAGGGATACAGGGATGGAGGGATGCAGGAAGGATACAGGAAAAGATGGAGGGATGGGGATGGAGGGATGCAGGAAGGGTACAGGAATAGATGGAGGGATACAGGGATGGAGGGATGCAGGAAGGATACAGGAAAAGATGGAGGGATGGGGATGGAGGGATGCAGGAAGGGTACAGGAATAGATGGAGGGATACAGGGATGGAGGGATGCAGGAAGGATACAGGAAAAGATGGAGGGATGGGGATGGAGGGATGCAGGAAGGGTACAGGAATAGATGGAGGGATACAG
>NW_010252704.1:0-14363 GCF_000690775.1 Eurypyga helias
CTGCGCCCGGGCGGATGGCCGGCAGCCTCAAACTCTCCGCAGCCAGCCGAACGCTGCCTTTCCCCTTTATTTTTCACCCTTCCCTCCTTTTTTTCCCCCCCTTCGCTCCCTTCTCCCCGTTTTCCCTCCCTCCCCCGGCTTAGCCCCTGGCAGATAAACCCGAGTCAGCCGGAGTGCGCTGGCAACACCCCCTCCACCAATCATTTCAATTAGTGCCACATGAGAGGAGCTTCTGCCCAAAATCTGCTTAAGAAAGGGCCAGAGGGCAGGGCAATCTCCTTTGCTCAACAATGACCAGAAGCTGCTATAAATATCCAAACAAAAGCACTGTCAAGGCCAGGAATGTCACATCCTAATGTGACAAAAATCGTAAAGATCCGACATACGCCAGAAGTACAAAGGAGGAAAAATAATTTTTTTTAAAAAAGAGACAAATAGTAAAAGCAGTCGCCGCCTTTCTACCCTCTCCCCGCTCCGATACATAACCTTGTAATAAGTTACCAAAGTTGTATATTCCTGGATGCCAAGTTATTATGTTTTCGAGGTCCCGAATGGCTGGCTCACAATCCCTTTGTGACAGCTGCACGCTAATATTTATAGGTACCCAAGTCTCTGCATCTTACACCGCCAAGTACGGCGACCGGGCTGCTCAGAGGTAGCGTCCGACCCCACAGATACAGCACATCGCACAAGTAGTGCAAGCAGTGACTTCTCTAAATTAAAACGTTAATAAGAGGCTCCCAGGTTGTCAATAAGTAAATCAATACATTAATAAAGTACAGACCCGGGCGCGTTTGTATCAAAATGGGGGGATTTAATCTGATTTGGTTTAGACATGTTTCACACCAGAATATTCCAGCACAGCAAGTGAGGAGAAACGCCAGCCTGAGGTTTGTAACTATACAGTGAGTTAGAGCTGAAAACTGACAAACAAACACCCCAAAACCCCCTTGATCCATCCGAGTGCCTCCACCATCAGCGCCTGGACGTAGAGCTTGTGCACCACTTGGCAAACCTCCGGTTCGCACCGTGCAAGTAGTTGGACGCTGCCTGCTCCGGCATGGGGAGAGCAGGGCAAGGCGGGCGAAGGGAGTGGTTTCCGTCCTTTCTGACTGCTTTTAAACTCTACGGTGCCTTCGAAGTAGTAATTTCCAGCCTGTTGATAGCAGGATGACAACAACTAGGTTCATCTGAGGGGAAGCCGATAGTCACTGCCACCTAATTCCCCCCCCAGACATTCCGGATTGTAGTCATTGCAGAGGGGGGGCACTCAGCTGACATCCCTCCAACCCTCCTCTCTCAATGTCTGTGTACAAATCTATGTAAAAGTAGTTAATCCTATTGACTAACCTCATGCTCTTTTAGAACTGAGATGAAAGCTGTCTGAAATTATCCCTGTGTTTCCTCTGTTCAGTTTCCACCAACTCAACAATAAACTCCTCTTACAAATAAATGTTATTTTTTACATTTTGTTCCCATGCCCTCCTCTGATCGTACTCGTTTGTCCCGCTGCAGTGAACACTCTTTTCTCATACTAAACCCATTCACATACGGGCTTATCCTCAAAGCACCCTTTATCCTCAAAGGATGTGCAGAGATGTTTTTCACTGGTTTATTAATTCCCTGAATTTAAGCATGTGCCCTACCTAACAGAGTGTGTATTTTTAAAAGATCATTTGAAGAAACACATTTAAAAGAGAGAATGTTTAAGCGAAGCTCATGCAGAACCCTAGGAGAAAAATTGCGTGCACAGGCTTGCAAGGGCAAAACTGCCTCCAAGATTTCCAGACTTCCTCATTTTAGCTGGGTCAGAAATATTCTGTATTTCAACAAAGGGCTTTCAGTAACCCGGAGCTCACAGATGTAGAGCAGTAACACCAACACGAACAATACAGACTGAGCATTGTCGGGCCAAAGCCGGTGGCCCGCGGGCTGACAAAGCCCTCTCAGAGGATGGGGGAGAGCGAAGCGGAGACCCACGTCTGGCCGAGGCAAGGGTGGAGGTCCACCCAGCCCAGCACAGCAGCCGGAGGTACAGCCGGATGTCCAGCCATATTTGGAAGGTATCGCAACATCGCTAACGAGCCCTGCCAGTTCCACCGGCGGATCTTTACGCTGGGACCTGATTTTACTTCCAGCAGGGCCACGCTGGGTGTCCACAGCGGCAATACAGACGTGCTTTGCATTGCAAAGGGGGGGACAGGACCTTCGCTGAAGGAAAAAAATAATAAATCCCCAAGAACAAAAACCCCCTCCAGGTAAGCAGTAAAATATTTTTAGAATAATGAGCTTACCTGGGAAATAACGTAACCTGTGGCTTAAACAGCTGCACAGTTGTAACGGAGTACAAGACAGCAAAACTAAATCACTAATGGAGTGAAATGGAAGATTGTGTGCATGGTATAAAACTCCAGCCGGTCAGGCAGATGAATAAATTGGTAGAAGTGATCCACTGATACCAGAAAAGAAAGAAAAAGATCCTTCTCACTGAATATTGGGTGTTTTTTCTGTCTTTCACTTCCTGGATCAGCTGTCGTCAGAGAGTTCAAAGACAAGAGGAAAAAAAATAATTATAAAAATAAGCAGTATTTCCCTGTCTTGCCAAAAGGCCCTGTTTGAGCTGATCTGTCTTGACCTGGTCCTTGTTGTTTTGCATGCTGCTTTCCTACCCCAGCTTTTCCAAACTGTGGATAAAGGTGGTGAGGGAATCTTACAACCTCCCTTAAGGATGCTGAAAATGTAACATGGGGAAAACTGCATGTGTGGAAGTGTGCCTCACAGAGAGGTGTTCACAAGGCTTCTCCTTTCTAAGCTTGAAAGTATTCAAAAAGTCATTTGCTTGACAGATCAAAACGCTGTATTTGATGATAAATCTAAGAGACAGATGACCGAGATCTTCATGAGCAATGTCCCCAAAAGAAACTACCTAAAGAAAATGTACTGTTTAGTTTGTAACGATTTAGTATATATTTGCAATTTTAAACTGTTTATAAAATATTCCACCAGTCGATCAGGGATAAGACTTCTTGTTTTATAGAAAATGATGGTCATTACCTGGAAGTGCTTTAAGTTAACTCATTATGGAAATGGAAATGTGGATCAGACACACTGCGTTCTCACGTTTGACAGAATTTCCTGGAGAAACAAGCCTTTATATGGAAAGCTACCTTCAAGCACTGATTGAAGTTTTCCCTTAAACACTGTTTTGTTTGATAAGTGAAAACTGACAACACCACCAAATCATCCAGTATTAGTGTTCTTTTCTTTTAGATGTCCCTGCTCTTGGAAAAAAAAAAAAAAAGGATTATGCTATTTCTTTGTCTGAATAAAATGTTGCCGTTCCAGACATAAAGACGTATTCAGCTGAGCAATTAAATAGCTAAATAAATGAATCAGCAGAGCAGAAGTGACAGATTTAATTACTGCTTAGAGCTAGGAAGGGGAACTAATTATGGGGTTCATGAACCACATGCCATTCTTCTCCTTATGCATGTGCTTCGATTCTTCTGGATCAAGCTCTGCAAACCCAGTAGCACCATGCATGAGATTTAAAAAAAAAAAAAAAAAGCAGCTATTTAAAATTTGGAAATAAAGTCTAATCTTTGAAGAAGGAATAGTCAATACTCTGTTTTAAAAGCCCATGTTCAACTGACTTGATGCCATGAGTTAGAGTAATTTTCTTTTAAATAGATAATCACTAAAAATGTAGTTCTCCAAAAAATGAAAGCACAATGAAGTTCACTGGATGTGAATAAACCAAAGATTGCAACAGAAAGCTGTGGTAATTGAGGCATAAAGCATACAGCTACATCAAGTGATTAGAAGCCCTATTCATCAGAAAGTATCTGTAGCCTGAGAAAGCTGTTGATCCTAGCCCTCTACTGCTTTGGTCTGTCTACCACAGCAAGAAATACAGTTCAAAACAATGATTTTTTTGGCCACCAACTGGAAAGCTGCTAGTGGTGGAAAAAATGTTCCTCAGTTTCTGTCTTCTGTTCCATTTCTCTATTTTCCATTTACTTTACCTTCCTAATTTTATTCTTGTTTGATAAGACATTAAAATCATGAGCCTGAGGTATAATGCCAGAAATACAGAACAATTCCCCTCATTAGTGGGAGGGAGAAAGAGGGAAAACCCCCACACATACTGCATTTGAATGACATCGTTCAATGAATTGCATAATTTTGGCGAGTTTATGGCTAGCTTATACAGATGAAAAGAGACAGGTATCACTTCAGAAAAAAAAATAAAAAAGCAAAGAAAAAACCCACCAACCTATTTTTTTTAATGAATTAGTGGAGGGAAGAGAATTCTTCCATTCACAGTCAGTGGTTTTCTAAAATTAATATCGCAGTGTGTTGTGACATCTGTTTTAGCATCATTTTTAAAATCAACATAATCACCTCTTTTCCTAAAAACACTGTGAAGAAATAACTCTTCTCAGCTGACCTGGTACCCCATCCTGAAAAAAAACCAATCAGACCTTCTACTCCATTGAAAATTTCTAAGAATCAGAACACAATGCAAATGATAAAACACGTCACGACTGGGAAAGATCTAAATTGGCCCCAGCTATAGCAGTGTTTTTCTTCCAAACCACCAGTAATTTTGTCGGAACAAAAATAATTGTGTCCAAACCCAGAGAGGTAGGCTGATCCCTGGGAAGGCTCACTGGACAATCACAAATGCCATCATCATCCAAGATTACACCATCAGCTCTGCTTGGCAGAAATTCTGTTCTCTGAAGGCAGCCAGAACCAAGGTCTATTGCATCAGTAAAGTCCAAAATGAACTCTATCTCAAAAAATCAGTATCTGGGCTTCTGTATCAAGGGAGACTGTATCTGCAGGGAACCAGGAGCACTGTACATCCAAGATAAGATAAAACCAGGATTTTTTTTTTTTTAAATGGAATTATGGTATAGCTCTATAAAAGTGACATCCCTTCCTTGCCTGGAATTCCAGTGCAGTTATATCAGAAGAAAATGCACTTTGTACCTACACACACAGCAGTGCAGAGAGGAGCTGCTCTTCAAGAAAGTTGCTGTATCTGAAACATTATGTACAAGTTGCATTAACACTCATACCATATGAATTTTACAGCATCTGTTATCCATGTTAGGAAAATGTGATGTCTACAGAAAGTCACTAAGGTATCAGTGATCACAAACCCTGCAGAACACATGCACAGCTGATATCTCATAATAGAGATATTATTGTATGAATAACCTCAGCAGAGCGTGGGGACTTGAAAAGGATCCCATGGGCAGGGGCAGCCAGTCAGCAGAATGCCAAAGGACACAGGGAGATTATGCTCTTGGTGCACAACTCTTCTGATCTCAGGAGGCAAAATCAGCCGTATTTATCCAGCAGTCCCTGCCAGGCTGACATGGAAATGACCATTGAAGTATCCGAGATGTCCCTCTCAAGACAGGACACGATCTTGCGTTTGCATGCCAAAGCACAGCTCCAGAGGAATACAGGGCGTTTGGAAGTGGAAGTCACACAGAAGTGAGCATGTCACCTGGGAGGAAGGCTGACTCTGTGAATCCAACATCTTTTGCTCTCACCGCAGGGCAATGCAAAAGAAATCCCTCATGGGATACTTGGAACAAGGGTCATGGTTAACTATAGACCAGAAATGAATTTGTCATTGTTTAGTTATACCCTTCTGCTGTCAATCTTGCACTTGGATGCCTGCCCTTAAGTCTTGCTTAACGTGTTTTTGCAGTGTTTCACCACCTAGCCAGCCTGGTGGGGTGGAGAGACAAGATGAAACAGACTGAAACCAGTAGGTTCTTGGTAGAAAACAAAGAAGGGTGAGCAGGGTGTCTTGAGACACTCCATGAGGGCCACAGAAGCCCAGAGCTGGCAAGTACTTCCTTGCTATTTTCAAAGGGTCACTGAGGGATGGATGGGAAGGGGCGATGTAACTGGCAGGGAAAGGATTAGCCCTAACAGGCATGAACTAATTCTTCTCCTGTAAGAAGCAGATGGCCAAGCAATGTTCTGCAGTTGTGGGCGTGCCCTGGGTTTTCAACAGGCTTCGACTCCTTGTGTGATTGTTACAGGGAAGGTGGAAGGTCATTTTTCACTGCCGTGAGGAGCATATCAACTTATCAAAGCTACCCTTGGAGAAGCTGGCTTGTGAAAATGTACAGAAGAGGTGACTAAGTACGCTAGTGGGTGTAAGAGTTGCTAGTTGACTGGTACAAAGAAGAAATTACTGGGTTTTTTTGTATAAAGTCTAAAAACATTTATACACTAATAATCATAGAGCTAAAAATAATATGAATTCACCCACCATATTCTTCCTATTGCATTTTCCTAATAGTTCATTGAAGACTGGAAACAAATATCCAGTCTTCACTGAGGGCTAATATATAAAAAAAAAATGACAAGCTTCTTGACAATAATGACAACTGAAGTAACGGGAGCCACTGTCCAAACGAAAAGCTGAACTAAGCATCCAGCCATGACGCCCAAAGGGTTTTCACTGGGAAGGGCAAGGATGCCTGCATACAAACGTCAGAGCTTGCTCACGGTTAGAATTAGTTGCATTTGAGAAAAAACAGAAATATGACAGAAATAGGGGGAGCAAGAAAGCACATGAACTGGCTAGAAGGAAGCTATTGAAGATGGGGCCTGAGAAAAACTCAGAGAAAGTTCCTCCTTTTGGTATACCAAAGAGGAAGCAGCCATAAAGAGTATAAAATAAGGAGTAACAAATCTGATCCTCACGAGCTTCGCAAATACAACTCTCTATCTAATGGAGATGATAAAAGGGAGGGTTTATAATATGTGTGACACTCACTGTAACACTTTTTAACAATTGGAATGAAAAACTGGCTTGATTTGTAAAACCAGAGAAGCAGTTATGTTGTAAAATTCTGCCACTTTGGAAAACACTGGCTGCAACATGAGGAAAAATCACAAGCACAGGACGGACCAAGAGGACGATTCACAGTTCTATAGGAATGGTTCAGTTCTGTCACTTAAGGTCTGAGCTTTGCCAGCTTGAAGGAAAAAAGCTCCAGGGCACAAAAACCAATCAGACAGTTATGGAACAGACTTGGGAGGTTCCACCCCTAGCTAGAATTTGGCTACTGAATTTGTAATCTCTGGAAATTCCCATGGCAGAAGGTATAGAAATCACCAAGCCAAAAATCCCGGAAACACAGAGAAATCGGAAAGTTGAAACTGAACCACCTTTGTGGTCCAAATCTCAGATGCAGACAGTGATGCAGGGCATACATACATACATACATCATGAATGAAAATTGGTTTTAACTCTGATTTGTTGAATTCACAACAAAAAACCTAGGGTAGAAAAAGGAGGAACTGAGATAGCCAGGATTGGAGAATGAAATGCTGATAACTTCATCGGCATTTTGGAAGGAGTAGCATGGTAGATACAACATTTAGAGACCAAGGACGCTCCCTGAATTTCTAAATATAAGTGATGCCATGATTATTCCTCATTTAAGACTATAAACATTTTGCATGCCTTTTATTATGGGGACAGCACAAGGCTTTTCAACAGCTCAGACAAAATTGACAGTCAGTTCTCCTAAAATAACAGATGGGACAGGGCCACCCCTGCCTGCTGCAGAAAAGTGGAGAATTGCAATGGAGAGATCTGGAGGATCCATGCTGCTAATCTGGCTGCCTCCAGGGACTGATACCAGTCAGCTTTCACAGCTGCCGGCGCTGGGCATTCTACCAATAGTTTCCACTCCTACTTTAGGGGCAGCAGCAGTTTCAGACAACCTGTTTTTCCCAGTCCTAATATGGACAAAATTAAAGGGGGGGGATGTTAGGGGGCATGTGCTTTGTCTTCCCAGCAGCCTGCTACCTTAGGCAATTTCTGCTTTGCCTACACTTGCAGCCAGTCCAGTTTGCTGCTGGAAGGTGAGGACTCAGTTTAACTTTGCTTCTTCTGGATTCTCGTAAGATTCAGCAAAGACTACATTCACAAGTATAATTTTATAATTCTGCTGAGAGTCAGGGGCCTTGACCCTAAAAGTGTGAAGCCCACCTTATGTCAGTCATAATTCGTCTGCAGGGGCATCAGTATCATATAATTCTCAAAACCACAAATGGTTCACCTGTAATGATCAAGATTTTTCTTTTAATATGCTGTCCATATTGTGCTCTTTAAGTTCCTTCTGAAAGAGTTTGAGTGTGGCAAAATCCTTGACCTAAAAGGCTACTGTGAGATATTTCAATATGTTGGTGCAACATAAGAGTCATCGGTGTGCCAGGGTAGAGCTTGACTAGTTTGATCAGGAAACTACTGAAGAGCCATAAAGTAAATAATAGATTTAAAAACAGGAACAGCTTTGAAGTGTGCATTGGCAGTTGCTCATTGTACAGTACCATCAGCACACGCATTGCATCAATATTGGCAGATAACACTGAAAATTCAGTAAATATTAGTGTTTTGAGCTAGAGTTATTAAAGCCTTATGCAGGTATATTTGTTACAGCTTTTCTGGCAGATTATACCACTGTTGGCCAAGTCCACTAGCGTAGCAACAAGAAAAATGTAGAAGAATAATTTTATTCAACATACATTCATACCGTACCATAATGACTTTTTATATCCAACTTCATATCCTACATAATTCCATTTTTATTTTTTAAATATCTGAAACTTTAATGAGGGAGAAGATACTTCTGTGATGCTCACTAAGTTCAGACCGCTTCTCCACCTGCAGATTTCCACTGTTCTCCCTTGAGATTCACTTTGTCTTTCAGTGCCTTAGCTTCATGGACATAAAATAATAACCTTGTCCCACCTCACAGAGCTGCAATTAGCACAGCCCATTTAGATTCCAGAATGCTGCAGCATTATGGGAGGAAAAAGGTTTATCTATGTACCATGCTATGTGTACTTTTTCTACTGAGCTTTAAAAAAAAAAAATCTAAATTTTTCTCTTGAACATTTTTTTAAATTTTGTATTCTAACTTCCATCATTTTGTTCTGCTTTGTACTGTGCTGTGTGTCCTAGTGCAGGCTTTTTCCTTCTTGTTGCTGTTTAGCCCCAGCCTGAAACAAAATACCACACAGCCGCTCGCTCACCTCACCCAGTGGGATGGGGAGGTGAATCAGAGGAAAAGACAAGGAAACTTGTGGGTTGAAGATAAGAACGGTTTAATATTTGAAAATAAATGAAATAAAATAATGATACTAATAATACTGATAATACTAATAATACTAATGTTCCTAGTAATAATATGCAATGAAAATAATGAAAAAGAAAACAAATGATACTGCCGCGTAGCACCTGCCAACCAACACCCAGCCAGTCTCTGAGTAGGTAGAGCCCCAGCACCAGAGTAAGCCTGAGAGATAGAGCCACCCCTGCCCACCGCCAACTTACATACTGAACATGGCTTTTTATGGCATGAAACGTCCCTTTTGTGAGTTTGGGTCAGCTATCCTGGCTGTGACCCCTCCATACTTCTTGTAGGGAAGAAGCCAGGAACACAGGGGCAGTGTCAGAAACTGAACAAGTCCTTGAGTTGATATAAACAGTGCTTGGCAACAACTAAAACATTTGTACATTATCAGTAGTATTCTCAGCACAACCAAAACACAGCCTCATACTAGCTACTGGGAGGAAAATTAACTTTATCCAACTAAAATCAGCACATGCCTTCAGTCACTTTTCTGTGTCATCTAACTGTGATGAGGTTTCTCTCTGAACTTCTTTTCTCTACCGTTTCATTCTTCTTTTTTCTCCTATACTGCCAGGGTCTCTAGATCGCGAATAGATAACTATTCCCAAGCTTATTCACATCTTGGTATCTCCTTACTGCTCTCAGCCTTTCCTTTCCTGTCTGGTACCATCCTGCTTCCACTCCTGAAAGACTATTCTCCCATTACAGGGGTGAGGGAGAACGCTTCACCTGCAAGCATTCATTGATGAGGAGGCAGTGATATTAGAAAGAGTGACTGATCAGAGAGCTTTGATTTGGGATACATCTAGGCCTTTAGCTATGTGTAAAACACCTCAATGAAAGGAGTGCTCCGGAGCAGAGCATTTCTCCAGTGCTCAGTGCAAAAAAGTTGCCAACCTTGCAGAGGCCTTAGATTTGCTACAGCTCAAACCCCAGGAGGCTTTATAGGTTAAATCTTACATCTTGGACCCAAGTGGGAAACAAAATCAAAGCTGCTGTGTGCTGCAAAATGTGGTTTGTGGGCTGATCGAAGCTCGGGTTCTCATGGCTCCCAGCTGCTTAGGCCCTTGTCTGGTGCCGTGCATTTTCAAAGAGTGCGAGTCAGAAGCAGCCACTGCTGTCATTTACCTTGATTTCACTCATTTGGAGGGTTAAAAGTCTCACTGTTAATCTAGTTGAAAAATGATGCTTATGACTGCAACTTGACCTTTCAAAGAAGAACTCAGAATCCAGCAGAACTCCTCGAGTAAGAATATACACATTATTTATAAGTATAGTGATATTAGTTTTTATATTTCCTTCCCTTTCAGGGGTGGTAAATGAATTTTTGATCAGTTCCAAAAGGTAAGATATGTCCTCCCTGCAAATCTGGAGAAATGTTGATGTTGGCAATACACTGCAGGAAAGCCTTAGCTGGTTGGGGCTCAAAACAGACCCACCAATTCTGTGCAGAGCAGCAAGCTCAGGGAAGAATTAGCACCTCTCCTTCTGGAGTGGCTCATGAGGAAAAGCTTTCAGGACTCAGTCCGGCAAGGCACTGACATAACCCGCTACAATGCTTTGCTGTTCAGGGTGCAGTGCTCAGCCACTGCCAGGGTATATCCAGGAATGGTGTCTGTATACATCTGTATGCTTGCTTACAAGAGGCTGAACCTGCCATCTGCAGCCTGCTGATGGGTGAGGAAGTTGAGGCAGCTGCCCAAGGATGAAATCTGCCTCTGGTTTGGGGGACCTGCTCGCTATTCAAGTCCCATCAAAGCACCTGGAAGCTTTGCTGCCTCAGTTTTCCTCTCTTTTGAGGCAGGACATATGCACACATGTGTGTACATCCATATCTAAATCTCTGTCTCTATCTGGGTATAATTTTCAGAAAATAGAATTTATTCCTAGGACTCATCCTACTCATCTGTGTGCAAGCTGCACAGAAACCTTTAATATTTCAGAAGTGATTATTTTTGGTGTGATCACTGTTTTGTTTGTCTGTACAACTTTTTCCAACCTGTTCTTCTCTGCTGCTACTCTTCCTTTCTTATCATGCATACTTACACAAACCCTTCCCTTCTCTATCCAGTTTTGCAAATGGTTTTCCTCTGATTTTTTGTCCCCACGGTTTGAATTTTACAAGCATTCCTTTCATGTTTTAGTTCCTTTTCTAAGGGTCCACAAAAGAGAGAGAAAGCAACTCAGAAAAAAGAACAGTAAATACTTTATAACTTTAACTATATACCTAATGCCAGGTCATTTTAGGGGTGAAGGCAGGGAAGATGGAAAGAGAAACTCCCCAGAGTTGTCCGTTTTCTCTAGATGATTTCAATACAGAGCACAGTAAAGGAGATTACTGGAAGTTCCTCTGAAAGTGGAAGTCATTTCCCAACCAGAAAAATGGAAAAGAATATCAACTCTGGCAAGTTAAATTTAATAGGTCCAGCCAAAAAAAGATTTTGAAGAGCAATTTGCTAAAGGCATAAAACCAATATTAAAAAGTTTTTTAAGCACGTCAGAAACAGGAAGGCTGCCAGAAGGTCTGTAAGGCTGATAAGTAATTGGGGTATGAAGGGGGAGCTCAAATAAGATCAGACTGTATACCAGCAAAGTGAGGAGGATTCTTTACACAGATGTTCACTGCAGAAGAGGTTCCCAGGAGGTTCCCAGGCCAAAACTGTTCTTTACAGGGAACAAGACCCTCAAAAATGGTTAGACAACTGGAAACACATAGCGGAGGTAGATGGTCACTCTTCACAATGCAGAGAGATTTCTAGTGTATCGGTGCAGGGAAACGCAGTGTTCAACATAGTCATCAGCAATTTGGATAAACCTGAACAGTGAAGTGACACTACATTATTTAGGGTAGTAAAACTGAAGGGTGACTGAAGAATTGCAGAAAGATCTCAATTCTGTGTGATTGGTGGTAAAAGTGCAGATGAAATGCAATGCTGATAAATGAGGAATCTGGGATAAAAGCAAACATTCCTAATTACATGTACCCAGGGGTGAGCTTTAAGTTAGCTGTTATCACTCTGAAATACAGATGCTGCAACTGTAGAAACCAGGTACAGTCCTATGAAAGCATCAGTCTGAAGTGAATAAAATATTATGAATTATTAGGAAAAGGAAGTGAAGGAGAGCAGTCTTATTGCAAGTGAGAAAATAAGCCCCGAGGGACTCACCTGAAGTAGAAAACATATAGACAAGGGTGGTAAGTAAGAAAATTGAAGGTAAGGGACAATATCTGTGTGAGAAACAATAAGTAGGCTGGGATAACTCACTCTGGAAAAGAGATAGCTCAGAAGAACACAACAAAACCCATAACGTGCCACACTGAGAAGGGTAAACAAGGAAAGGCTATTCACCCCTATTAGTAACACAAGAAGCAAAGAACAGCAAATGGAATGTTGGAGTATCAGATAAATGCCTAAAAAATGAAATATATGCTTTTACAGAATGGGTAATTAAGTTATGGAATAAACCGTTAAAATATACTGCAGATGTCAAAAGCCTGAATAAATTAAAAAATGCAGTGAAACAAATTAATGAAACACCCAGCCAGCCTCAACATTTATTAGAAACAAAGGTATAATTTCTAGCCAAGCCCCCAAACTTCAGACCAGAAAAGACTGAGAAAGGTACTGGAAAATGTATGCCCCTAACAGTGCCATTTGACACTCTTGAAATGTATGTTACCATCTAAGTTTAAAAATGTATACCAGGCCTACTGGTTGGGCCTAGCAGAACCATTTTGCTGTTCTTACCCCTGGGGGAGCTGTGTTCTGAGCAGAAGACCTGTGCAGTTCAACATGGAGACATAGGGCTGCCACACCAACCCGTAACAGAACATGTCAGGACACAAGGGGAGGCCAGAGGGTCCCTCACCTCATCTGGGAGCTCTACAACATCTGTACCCAAGCCAAGGAGCTCTCTGAGCCTGGATATTCACCTGGTACAGTCAGAAGCGCTGACCACCTCTCTGACTGTGGGTTTATTTCACTCAGTAATGTAGTTTTTTTCCTCAGAGAAGTTCTGGGACCATAAGAGGGAGAATAAGGTCTTGCTGCCTTGAGAAAAATCCCTTCTGCTCACAGAGTCATTGGACAGTAGAGTTCCTTATTTTTAGGTAGGTGTTGATACACAGCTACTGAAGAGAAATCATTGCCCCTATTCTGGAATGGAAATTCCAACAGAAGTCTTTTCTTCCCTTCATTTCCCCAACCCCCAAAGTCTGTTAGATTTATGCTCTAAGCACAAGAATATTTGTGAAGATTAAGAAAACTGGCAAGGGAAGTGGTTTACATTTTAAGCAGAAGAAATAAGCAAGACAGAAAAATATGAAAATATATTTAAGTTGGATTTGTCCAAGCTAGTAAATCACCCAAATTAACCCATTTTTACCTTGTGTTTGCTTACAAGATCTGCAGAACTCTTCATTTGTGTGCATTAAACATGCTTCACTGACTTTTTTGTTCTATTTAACAAAAACTACAATCCAGTCTGGCAGCCTGGTATACATGACCACTCCCAGTATTTCCTAGCAGCAATGACTTACATTTTGGTAATAATAATGATCTACATTTTCACTGTTCTTTTCAGAAAATACAGAGTGCCTCAGGAATATTACTTAAATCTTGAAGCAGCCATCTAAGTAAGCAAAGCCAAATTCTGTTGGAATTATCAGGTTGGAAGGGATCTTTGGGGCTCATCTGCGCCCACTCAAACAAGATCAGCTTTGAAGTTACATCTGAGTTCAAAGGTTGCTCAGGAATTTGCCCAGTCAACTTTGTTGTATGTCTGAGCATAGAGATGCCACAGACTCTCTGGATACCTGTGCCAGTATTTGACATGGCCCCCCTCCCCCCCCACCTTTAAGGCAGGAAAGATTTTTTGATACTTAGACAAAATTTCCATGTTGCCACTTGTGTCTGTTGCCTTTTGTCCTATTATGGTGCACTGCCTAGAAGAGCCTGGCTTCACCTTCTCTGTACTTTGCCAGTAGGTAATTTAAAACAATTAGATTCCCCCTTATTCTCATCTTCAGGTGGAACAAACCCAGTTCTGTCAGTTTCTCCTTGTATGTCCTCTGCTCCAGCCACCTGGTGCTGCAAGAATCTCATTCCAGTACGTCCATATCCATCTTATACAAGGAAATCGATGACATTTACTGAAGTAATTTACCTGGACTTGTGC
>NW_010252705.1:0-295 GCF_000690775.1 Eurypyga helias
CAACCTGCAACTTGCTCCTCTAGCAGCATAGGGCTGCACTCAACCTACCGCCACCGATTAATTACGTTCATGAATTAATTGCGAAGCAGGAAGGATTACGACAGCCCGCAAGCTGCAGTGAGTCAGATGATGGGGAAATTTCCTTGGAAAAAAAAAAAAAAAAGAGAAAATATGGTGGTTATTGTTGTGCTTTTCTGAGATAAATAAATAAGCCCGTGCAAGCCCTGCGACGAGCGGGGCCTGTTTCCAGGAATCGCAGCGATCCGCGCGTTCCCGGCCCTTGGGCGTGCGGGGA
>NW_010252705.1:392-643 GCF_000690775.1 Eurypyga helias
GGGGTGGAATTTAATGTTTTTTCCCCCTCCCTGCCCTCTAGTTTCCCCTGCCATGTTTGCTCGGCTTCATGCACGGCTGCTCCTCGGGGCCGGAGCAGGGAGCGGGGCTGGATTTTCCTTGGTGCCGGTGGGGGCTGAGCCTGCGCTTACCTGCTGCTGGGGCATCCCATGGGGAAAACCATGGCCAACGGGCCTTTGGGAATTGGGCTTTGGGAATTGGAAATCGGGTTTGGGCTATGGGGTGGGCGCCG